>NW_026694493.1:2695000-2977668 GCF_021218885.2 Marmota monax | reverse complement strand
CACTGTGAATGCACTTCACAGTGTACATTTGGAGGTTATCTTCAGGCTGCGTGGAGACAAGGGGCACTAATCCAGATGCATGCCCTCGTGATTCTGAGCCTCCATGGACTGAACGAGTAACCTGCCACATCTTCTAATGCAAATTCTATCTTATGACCATTATTTGGTCATAAATATCAAGGTTTCCTTTCCTTCTTTTCGAAGGACATTTCTCCCCTGCCCTCACTCTAATTGTGATTGTCATTTAAGATCTAAAGAATGGTCCCCAACATGATCTGACCAGGTAGCCAAGATGCACCTCAGTGCACTTCCGTTCTAGATACACTCATTCACGGGAGTTTATCTGATTCTCTAAATGAAAATCTGGTTCGTTTTTTAAATTGAGTAGTCTGAGACATGATGATTTTTAAAAAGTGAAAAATCAAAACACATGTAAGAGATTTTATCTGGAGATAACAGCATCATCAAACTTTCATTAGAGATGACATAAGGAGGGGGTGGGCATGCAGCTCAATGGTGAAGGGGCTTACCTCACATGTGTGAAGCCCTGAGTTCCAGCCTCAGCACCACAAAAGGAAAAAAAAAATTAAAAGAAAAGAGATTGTACTAGAAGAAAGTATTTTCCTCAACATTAGAACCTAGAGCAAACTTGGCAGAGACTCAAACATAATGAAAACAGGAAGAACATATAAAGATGGTTTCAGAGTCATTATAAAATCTCTCCTCCTGGGCATGGAGTGGCGCACAAAGAACCACAGATCAAAAGATCAGAAGAGAAATTTATCATTTCTCTCTTACACTGACCTCCTTTTGATTAGAAAATCATTTTTTGTTTTGCTGGTGCTGGGAATGGAACCCAGGACCTTGTGCATGCTGAGCAGGTGCTCTACCTCTGAGCCCAGCCCCAATGCCAGCTTTATTGTCATTTTCATTCCCTTGAAACAGCAAGCCCGAGGGTGCCCAGGAAATTCTGCCAGCTCAAAGCTGGAGGTGCACCAATGTAAAGAGAATGGCCAGAGACCCCAGGCAGCTCCTCAGTGATTTCCACATAACTGGTGGAAGTCACCAGTTCTGTGTAAATGGTTCCCTAGCAACCCAAATGCTCATTTGCATACTTCCCACCCCATCCCTTATATCAGCAGCATTTTCTGGTGAAAATATCAGAAGGAAGGATGGTAGGAACAGGAGAATTGTGGAGATAATCATCTACAAACTTCAAAGCAAAAAAAAAGAATTATTAGTGCTGAGTCTGATTAAAAACATGCTAACTAATGACACAGATAAAAGAGGGGAATAAGTTTAATTAGCTATTACAATCTGGGATACACAGGTTATTCTTTAAGAATGAAGATACCACAAGAGGTGCTAAAGTCTGACAAGTTGGAGAAATAGATACATATAGTCTTAATGCAAAAATGGGAAAATGGACTGCAAAGGTTTTGCACAGGCCGACCACAGACAGGTTTTTGGAGTTCAGGCTAATCTTGAGGATGCAAAACTAGGAAAGGCTTCATACTAGAAAACTAAGGAGCGAAACCCAGGCAAGTTTCCCACAGTCCAGTCAATCAAATTCTTCTAGGCCTGCAAATCTGCAAAAGTCAGAGGGGTAGAGAACAACTGCCTAATGGTACTACAGAGAAGCAAGAACTCCCTTAGGGGGCTGAGGTTGTGGCTCAGTGGTAGAGCACTTGCCTAACACATGTGAGGCACTGGGTTCAGTCCTCAACACCACATAAAAACAAACAAACAAACAAACAAATAAATAGAATAGAATAGGATAGAATAATGGTGTACAAACATGAAGTATAACTTATTCTTTAAAAAAAAAAACTCATTTAGATATTGCAAGAACTGAGCCAATATAGTCAGGGATTTCCTTCTCTGAAATTTTGAGAAGAGCTGAAACAAAATTTCCTAGGATGGGTCTCAACATCTGAAGTTCTTAATAAGATACTTGGAACAGAATTTATGAAAATGGGCTTTGAAACCAGATAAATCTGCATTAAAATGCCACCATGTATTTCCTGTGTGATTCTGGACATGCTGCTTACTCTCTCTGAATATCAATTTATTAATCCAGAAGAGGAACACTGTACCTAATTATTCACAGGACTATTTTCCAAATTAATGAGTTAGTGCACATGCTGCATCTGGTATACAACATATGCTGAATAAGCACGTGCTTCAATAATCTTCTCTCAATAAATAAAGTTTAAAATTGGCCATGATGAAGGCAGGCATGGTGACACACAACTGTCATCCCAGCAACTTGGGAGGCTGAGGCAAGGAGGATTCAAAGTTCCAAGTCAGCTTCAGCACTCAGGGAGGTCATAAGTAACTTAGTGAGACCCTCTATTAAAATAAAAAAATAAAAAAGAGTTCAGGGGTAAAGCATCCCTGAATTCAATTGCTGGTACCAACAATTGGCCATGATGATATTTTGTGTAAGTGGTACCAAAAAAATTATTTAATGTCAAAATACCCACAAACACATGACTAGTTGTACCATGTAATAGTTACTTAAGTGTGCATACCACACGATGACAAATTTCTTGTTGCTTGACACAGACACTAAAAGCAAATTTTTGTTTTCGATCTTCCATATAACCAATCAAAAATTACTACTGCTAAATAAGAAAAAGAGCCCGTGTTTCATCCCTGACAGAAGTTCTTCTCAAGCATAAATTTGGTTATCTGAGTTCTGGTTGGCCTATTCCTGGGTCTGGATTTTTGTTATTGTTTCTCTTGTTAAAAAATAACCACGTGATACACATTTATCTTAATGTATAAAAGCAAAATGAGTATCTATGTACCTACCTACCGATCCGATCATCACAAGTACCTTTGAAGTGTTGTGTGAGTCCCTTCCAAGCACAACTTACCCTTCACCCCAGAAGAATCTACTGCCCTCCTGCAGATTATTTCAATCATCCCCTTGTTTTTCTGAAGTCTTCTCACATGTGAACAATACATTGCTTTATTTTAGCATTTTTGAACTTTACATGAATAGAATCATACTGCATTCATTATTCTTCTCTCTTACTTTTCCACTCAACATTCTGAATCGCAAAAGCATAATGCTGGGTGGAGAAGCAAGATAGAAGAATAATATAGTATGACATTCACACCTGTGGTTACTCTCACTATGCTTTAAGATGAACGCAGCACAATGTCCTTATTCAATGTACTACTGATAGACACGTGGGCTGCTTCAAGTGTCTTGATATTATGAATGGCTCCGCTTGCTCTGTTCGTCCTCACTCACGTGTCAGAGTTTAAGCTCTTACGTGACCCAACTCAAATGAAAAAAATTATAATATTTGCATGGCAAACAGAGTTATTAGAGAAAAACTCTCCCACTCCAGCCTTACCTGCTCAATCAAGAGCATGCCCTGCCATGCTGATGGCTCAGGGGAATCAGAGGACCATTTTTCAAAACATTCCAAGCCTCTTTCCAAAACACTGAACCAATTTATAATGTCGCCAGAATCATTTGTATATTCCTTTTGTTCCACATTCTTGCCAAAAGCCTGAGATTGACAGGTTTGCCAATCTGGTAGACAAGAGATAGCATCGCACCATGAATGGTTATAATATTAAAACATATTATACAGCTCTATGATTAATACAGCAGGGCAGTGGAGCATGAAGAGACAGAACTAAATAGAAAATGAAAAAATACAGCTGATTGTGTATAGATATTAATTCTATAATGAAGCACATCTCAAATCAGTGGGTCAAGATGGACTTTTTAATAATGTTTGAAACCCAGATAATCATGTAGAAAAAATATAGCTAGATCCATTTCCAGTACCATTCATCAAAATAAGGTCAGAGGTTTAAATACTAATGATAAAACCACACAAGTACTAGAAGAAAATATGAGTGACCCTCCATATTATAATGCTCTCCAAAATGGCGGCCACTGTTCAAAGGTGGCTACTGAGCACTTAAAATGTGGCAAATGTGACTGAGGAATTGAATATCACTTCATTTAACTTTAAATTTAAATGGAAAAACTGATGATACAGGTACTGGAGAACTTTCAAGCACACTTGGAACAACTTGGATATGTGAAATCTAAATACAGATAAAACATTTAAAACAAAAGTTTAGTGACCAGATTGAGGTATGTCAAAAGTTAAAGCACACATCATTCTTAAAAATTTACTGCAGAAAACAAAGAATGTAAAATATCTCAATTCCTTTCAAATATCGATTACTTACTGAAATAATACTTTTGATATACTGGATCAAATAAAATATATCATTAAAATTAATTTCACCTGTTTCTTTTTACTTTTTTTTAAGGTAGCTGTTGAAAATGCACAGATGTGGTTTGGATTATATTTCTGTTGGACAGTGCTGTTCTATAACCTGGAAGTAAGGGAATTTTTTTCAAACCAACTCAAATCCATGAGGCAATTAAAGACATAAAACTGACCACACCAAGGGAAATAATTTGTATAACAGGAAAAAAAGCATAATTGGAAAAGAAGAGAAGATGTTAAACTGAAAAAAAAAAAGTTCATCAAATATTAGGAATAATATCCCTATGAAAAGATAATTCACACAGAAAAAGAAACGCAAATGATCTATAAAAATAAGAAAAAGAGCTCAAGCCGACTCAAGATATTCGAGATACAAATCAAAGTTGCATAAGATTATCATTTCTCACTATCTAGATAACAAAGACACAAAGGTTTCACTGATACCTGTTGGTGAGGATCCAAAAATACCAAATGTGAGCATCCACTTAGTGTGAAATAAATATTTTGCAAGTTCCAAATAAATTTTTTTACAGTATAATGTTTATAATTGTTCTATTTTAATATCTTACTATTCCTAATTTGTAACTTAAATTTTACCATAGATATGAACATATAGGGAAAAAACTATATTTACAGGATTTAGTAGTACTAAATCATACTTCCAATTGGGGTTGTGAAACTATACCCTGAGGACAGGAAGGGAATACCATATCTGGCAAAACTGAAATGCATTTATCCTCTGATCCAGCTACTCCACTTCTAAAAAACTATTGTAAAGATAGATTGGCACCAACATAAATATTCCCAAGGCTGTTGTTCATTACACAGTTAGTTCCGATATGCATCTAATTCAGCTCAGGTTTTAGCTTCATTTGCAAATAAACCCCCCTCAACAAAAATAAAGGCTCTCCACTACAATGCAAAATCAAAACACTAGAAACAACCTAGTTTATCCAAATAAATAACTTAGATACATTAACACAACAGAATTTTTGTTGCTGTAAAATGCAGTGACAAAATTCCATATATGGCTCCAGAGTAATCTCTGAAATATGTTCTTTAGAGCAAAAGGGAAGATGTGTAACTACAGTATGCTACCTTTTTTCTAAGAGGAAAAAAATAAAGATGATGTTACAGTTAACAGAAAACAACATGCAAAATGCACGTATGTTTATGTACATGTGTAATGTCTTACACAAATGCATACATAAAAACATATATATACATATACATCAGCTTATATCTGTGTCTCAGTAGATAGATATGCATACATATATATTTTTCTAATTTTGTCCACTGAAAAAAACCTACAAATAATGACTGGCCTTGAGCAAGGAGAGCCCCTACAACATGGACTTTGGTCTCTAAATACCATTTACCACTACGAAGAGCTGGGGTAGATAAAGTACAAGATAAGTCTGAAATAGCCTGAATCTCCTGAATAATAAACCAGAAAGTAAAGAAGCTATCAAAGTCTATTATACTCTAACAGATTCAGAAGCCAATTTAAAGAATATCCTGCTGACCAAAGACAATTTGAGCTTCAAAGGAAATAAGTGCAAGGAATTGAAACACAAAAATATTATTAAAATCCATGCATTCATAATGATACTTAAACAAAACAACCAAAGATACCTCATTGGTTTTATTTGGAGAATACTAGAAAATTAACTTATTCTGATGGTGGTTAAAACTGATGGAAGAAAACCAAGCCTTAACCTTCCCACACAAACAAGAACTCAAGGTAACCTCAGAATTGGTGCAATTAAGTTATTCTTGAGGGAAAAACTCAAGCTAGCAAATGTAGAAGGGAGAACAGAATATCAGGATTTTATAACCCTTACTGAAATGACAGGGGCCACCAATGGTTTCTAAGGGCCTGGGACAACTTCATTGTGGGAAATCAGGCTGACAAGGCCTAAATCCAATGATCAGTCTGAACTTCCCCAAGAGGCTGTGTGTCCACAAATGCAGAGGGACCGTACATAACACTTTCTACCATGGACTTTTACCCAAGCATCTGATCAAGCTTCCAATTCAGGTCAAACTACCAGATTACAGGAAATATCAGAAACACAGGAAAATAAAAGAAGCAGCAATCAGCAAGCTACACGATGCAAGGAATCCTGTAGGCTCAAAAAGGGGGCTTCTTCCACAAACTTGTAGGGACGAAAAGGAACAGGGAAAAATAGAAAATGGAAGACATAAATAAAGAGTATCCTGCTGACCAAAGACAATTTGAGCTTCAAAGGAAATAAGTGCAAGGAATTGAAACACATAAATTTTGTTAAAATGCCTGCATTCATAATGATACTTAAACAAAACAACCAAAAATACCTCATTGAAACACATAAATTTTGTTAAAATCCATGCATTCATCTCTCAGGTGTAGAAACTGTTCAGATCCTGAATACGACAAAGTATCATTAATAAACAACTGTGAGACAATCAAGGAAATTTGCTTCCTGACAGGATATTTGACATGAAAGAACTATTGTTTAAAAATTTTAGGTATGGTAATGATATTATGGTTATCTTAAAAGAAAAGGGGCCTCATCTTTTAGACATATCTATTATGCAAAGACAAGATAATACAATGTCTGTGCCTGGCTCCAGAAAGATCCAGTAGGTAAGGGGAAGTTGGGAGTGGGAGAGCAGAATTGGCCCAGAGTAGTTGATCATTAAAAGCTTTCTGGAGAGCAGAAGATCCTAGATTCCTGTTCCACCACCGCCAACTTATCAGCCATAACACCTTGGTGAAGATCCCAAACATAATGGCCCTTTTAGTAGTTGTTGTAACTAGTGTTGCAAGCAGTAAAGATGATAATACATGTCATGTACTTAACACACAGTACTTGAGCACAGAGTAAGCACTCAAGATCTGTTAGCTTCTATTATTACTGTTTTCAATTATTGCCATTGTTATTCAGAATCACCAAGATAGAGGAAGATGAACTGGGATAGCGTCTGTTGAACCCAAAGCCTCTATATCAAGAGGCCTCCCATACCTCTAAGGGGAAACTCTCAGAGGAGACTGAGAACAAGGACAGATGATCTCTGCAAAAGATTTCCCTATTTATATGACACACCCTTAATGACACTGCTTCTCAGCCTCCACTTCTGGAATTATACAATTAACCATCCTTTGTTATAAAGTTGAAGTTTAATGTGTCACTACTGTTGACGGTTATTCATCTGCTGGGATGTAAATACCCATTTTTTTATTCCCTTATAAATCAATACACACACTCATAAATGATTAAACATGCTGTTTCATTATCCTCCCAAAACATTGCTCCAAATTTTTACTACATCAGGTGGTGGCATAAATTAGATAAGGCATACAAAACTAACAAAGTGATAAAAATTCAGACTCCCCATAAGCCAATATAACATCACAATGCAAAGTACCCACACAGCTTTTTAAACAGTGAGGAAATGCCTGGAATCCTCCAACATAAGGTAAAGATTTCCACCTCTATTAGTAACAGACATTAAATCCTGAGGAACCCTCTTAGGTATCATTTTATTTCTTTCGAGAATTCTAAGTGCTCAGAATTCTACCAGAACTGGTCCTCTTTCTTTCCTGACCCATACCTGGCCTGGTTCTCCTGCCTCTGAGGCCCTGCCTGCACCTTTCAAATTCCATCCCCATCCTTTTCTATCACACATCTTACTGCGTGGCCTTTCCTGGAATTCACTGGATCTGAGTGATGGATCTCACATCAATCCACAATGGTGACCCCACATTTGAAAAAAACTTTCATTCATTCCCTCGTCTATTCAACAAATAGGTGCTGCACTTCATTTGTGTGATGGGTGTCGTTTCGAATCGAGAGGATTAAAAAAAGAGGTAAAAACCTTATCAGGATTAATGATCGTCAAAGAATCACAGAAATGAAGGTGAGGTTATAATACTGGGAACACATGTGGGGGAGAAGTGGTGGTGCAGCAGGAGGGCCAGGCGGAGGGACCTGACCTCACCATGGAGATCGGGAGATTCCCTGAGAAATCAAACTTGTACTCTATCTTAAACTCTCCTCTGAAATTCAGGTCAGAATTTCCAGTATCTCCACCTAAGAGAATACATCATTATTTCAAACTGAGTTAATTGCCACTTCCCCACGCAACGCCATGACTGCCCACCTCAAGTAGGATCCATCCAGAAATTTTGCAATTATCCTTTTCTCCCTTCATCACTCTGAGTAATGCCCAGTTTTACTGAGATCTACCAATTCTGCTTACGAAATTCTTCTCCTAAGTGCTTCCTTTCTCCACTGGAAGGGATTAACTCAGCTCTCAGCATGGCCTACCAAGTTGGTACTAGAATTCACCCTTCTGTCTCTGTCCCTATTCTAGTCACTTACCTACATTCACAAAAGAACCATCTGTGGGAATATTCTGTTTCTTCCTTCTTTATAATCTTTCACCGTCTTCCATTGAATGAATGAATGAATGAATGAATGAATGAATGAAAATATATATATATATTATATATATATATAATTTTTTTTTCTTTCTTTCCTTTTTTTGGGGGTAGAAGGGGAGCCAAGGGGTACTTTACCATTGAGCTACATTCCCATCCCTTTTTGTTTTGTATTTTGAGACAGAGTCTCACTGAGTTCCTGAGGCTGGCCTCAAACTTGGGATCCTCTTGCCGTAGTCTTCCAAGTCTCTGGGATTATGGGCATGTGTCTCCCCCACACCCAGCCCACTGCTTGTATTTTGAGCAAACATCAAACCCTATAATTTGACCTAAAGGCTTCGCATGGTCCAAGAGCCTCATCTCCCCAGTTTTCCATCACACATGGAAAGTCCAGCCACAGTGATCTACATCCATGTGGTGTGTCTTCTGCCTGAAATGCACTACTTCATCTTCCCTCTGCCCCCAAACCTTTTGTCCCCAAATGTCAATCTACAAACCAACCTACAAGTCCACAGGAAAATGATAAAAATAAAACTACTGAACCAATGTTAGTCCCCCAATACTTTTGGAAATGTAAGCCTTAGCCCAGAGGACTCCTGTGCAGCTTTCAATAGAATAGCCCAAATACCTCCTTCTCTGGAGCCTTCTATGACTTCTCGATGCTGGGGAACCCTATAACCTATTGCCCAACCTGGAACCTTCTTCAAGAGTAAAGGGGTGCTATGATTAACATTTGGACAGTGAGAATAAACCAAGACTGCCCCCGGGAAACTGGGGTGTACTGCTGGCCTATCTCTAGACCCAGCTGGGTATTTTCTTGTCTCAATTCCCAAAGCACTTCTGTCTATTCACTATACATCATGGTTCGCATGTCAACTCCCCTGCTTATCTGAGAACTGCACCAAAGCAGGGCTGGGCCTTGTTATCTCTGTATCTCCAGCATCTCTCTAGTGCCAGGCACCAAGATGACACAAAGCATCAAACAAAAGTAAATGTTTGTTCAATAAATTATCTGAGCTAATAAGAAAGATTAGGTGCCTTAACCTTGACCAACAATTTTTTTTTCTAATTCCCATTATCTTTTCTCAGTCCAGACTCTACTTCCTCTTTTGGTACATGAGAGCAAGATTTTCAAAGAAAAAAAATCCCAAGCCTCAGATCAACGACTAGCTGTCAATTAACCAATAGCTACTTATTCAGCACAATTGACCCTTCAGGCTCAGAGAAAAGATAGAAGAGTTTACATTTGGTTGGGGCCAAAAAAAAAAATCTAGAAATGATGGTCTGGGGTATAGCTCAGTGGCAGAGCATTTGCCTAGCATGCACGGGGGCCTTGGGTTCCATCCTCAGCACTTGCACAAAAAGAAGTATGTAAATGAAAAATAAATAATGAAATAAAAAAGACAAAACAAACTTCACAGGAGTTCATGGAAGGAATAGGGAACCTAATCTTATGGCAGAAAAAGGGTTCCTTGAAAAAGACGGGATTTGAGCTGAGATTTGAGAAACTGCTTCAACCTCAAGAGAAACAATAAAAGGGAGATATCCCAAGACAAGGCCAGGGCTGGTGTTGGGGAGACCCTGAAGCTAAGTGTAAGATTTGTTTGGGGAGTTGTTATCTAGACCATCATGGACTCCTGGACAAATGTCAGAACACTGAATTTTCAGCAAATATGAAGCAACTCAAAAAGGTTCCTGGTTGGTCAATTCCTTCATCAAAATAGTGTCTGCCTGAGACATGGGACAAAGTATGTGCTGCTTATTCCTTTATAACCTGTTAACTGTAAGAACTGTTACAAAAACTATCTTGGGAAAATTACTTTTTGGAAGAATTTCTTTTTAAAAAAGTGTTCAAGTCACACGCTCCTTGGCATGTATGAACTATCTATTCTGGAAAAAGCTCTGTGCAGACCTCACCTGCAGCATCTCCTCCCTCGACCCTGGGCCTCTTGACCCTCTCATGAAAGAAATGGTAGTGTGACTCTAGAGGCTCTATCACACACATAGACCTCCTTGTTGACTTTGGGGTTTAAGGGGTGGCTGTAGCACACATGATATCTCCTAAATTGTTGCTGACACTGTCACTTACCACTTGCATCTGTGATGGCCAGTATAAAAAAGTCCCCCAAAGCTGTGGGTGTAGCTCACTAGCAAAGCGCATGCTTAGCATGTGTGAGGCACTGGGTTCCATCCTTAGCAACCAAGCCAGGCGCTGTGGTGCACGCCTTTAATCCCAGCGGCTTGGGAAGCTGAGACAGGAGGATTGCAAGTTAAAAACCAGCCTCAGCAGTGGCGAGGCACGAAGCAACTCAATGAGTCCCTATCTCTAAATAAAATACAAAATAGTTCAGTGGTTGAGTGCCCCTGAGTTCAATCCCCAATACCCCCCCCAAAAAAAAGTCCCCATATCTTAGTGAAAACTACCCACTTCTCTCTCAGTCCCCTTTTCCTACCCAGCTCTGACTGGCAAAGCCATAAATCACCAAGAGAAGTGAACTGTGTCTTTAACAATGAACTGAAACTACAGCAATACCCACCATACTCGAATAGAACCAGCTTCATTTAAAAAAACAAAAACGGAATTCAGCAAGGTTCAGTGGCACTTGCCTATAATCCCAGTGACTGGGGAGGCAGCCTGAGGCTGGAGGCTTATAAATTAGAGGCCAGCCTCAGCAATTTAGGAAGGCCCTGTCTAAAAAAAAAAAAAAAAAAGGACTAGGGCTATAGCTCAGTGATAGAGAGAGAGAGAGAAAGAAAGGGAAATCTTACTTCACTGCAATCTTCTCCCTGCTTTACCTAAAGCGCCTTCTTCCAAAAGCCCTACAGCACTCAGGATATTGCACAATTTGCGTTAGATCTACTTTTTCAAGTGCAATTTTCTAAAAAGACCAATCCACATTCACACACATAAGTTAATGAGGTATGTTTTTCCAGTAGTAATCCTCAATTTACCACTCCCCCCCCCACTCTCTCCACTAACCTTACTAATAAACTCAACATAGGCTACAAACTTACAGGAGAAATCAACAAAGTTAGGTCTTAGCCAAAGAATCTTTACTTGGCATAAATGTGCCCTTGTGAGCTTTACAAAATTTTCATGAACAGCAGTAAAACCACAACAATGAGGGGGGGAGAAAACGTGATTCAAGTTACAGTCATATTTATCTAACTAACTGGGGAGAAAAGGGTAACGAAGATGATACTAAATATACCGTTCCACTTGAGTGATTAGCAAGGAGAATCTGGCATGCAATGCAGCTTTGGGAAGGGTGCTATTATGAAAAGCTCAGAAACGCTTTCCAAGATTTGTTGTCCAAATCTTTAAAAATAACAATAATCATCAAGATATTTCCTTTATCTATCCTCCAACAGAGGATATGAGAGCTAAGTGAAGAACCAAAGTACTTTGGCTATTATTAAATGGCTTAAGAGGCTTAAAAAGTCAACAATATAACACAGGAGAATCAAAAGTGAAAACAAAGACACAGAGATCCCTAAGCTGGAGGGTGCTCTGATTCCACCCCCACACACCCCCCCCCCCAACCAGGCGTGAAGTATGCGGCCGTCAATTCATGAATGCCATAAACACATCTGCTCAGATGGCGGGAGCCCGGGAGACAGGCAGAGGCAGGTAAGCGCTGCAAGATCTGAGGCTGGACGGGGAGAAGTGGGTGGGAGGAACAGGGGAGGAGGCGTGGGGCAAAGTAGGACAGCAGCAGAGGGGCCCCGAGGGCAGAAGGGAGACGCAGGCTGGGAGCAGGAAGTCTACGGTTGGACAAACAGGTGGGCGGAGTCCGAGAGAAAGTGACTCTGGAGAAGGGGTTGAAATGCCTGAACAGCTCATCAGGCACCAAAGACTCGCCTCTTGCAGGCTCAAGTATGGTGGCGGGATAAGAAGCAGGAGGGATTTAGAGATGGAAATATGTAGGAATGATAAAGCTTCAGAATGAAGAGGAAGGTGGAAGGGATACTGAGCAGGACCAAGAGGTTAAGTCAGCCCAAGGGAGGGGAGAGATTTCCAAGAGAGCCACAGGGTGCTGGGAGCCTGGGGGAGCTCCATGAACCAGGCAGGGCTCCACTCTTCCTTCTTCCAAGTTACTTGAGAGGGAGCAGTGTAATAAATCAAGAGCTGGGGCTACCTGAGCTTCCCGGTATGTCTCCACCACTCCTTGATCAAGGCACTCAAGAAGACCCCAGCATGGAAAACCCTGAATGCTATGATTGCAGTCAAGTGTCAGATGAGACAGGCACAAAAAAAGGACCTTGAAAACCATAAGGCACGCTAAGTAGGAGGCACTGTCATTCACGAACCCTCCTACAAACAAGGCCAAGCCACTATCATGAGGAAATGAGTGTTCGTCAAATAGGGAAATTGTGTCTATTCCAAGTGAAGATGCCCCCCCCCACTAGGAATACCAGTTATCTGACAGAACATCACATTTGATATGTTTACTCGTCAAATATGTTTCAACATTTTAAAAAAAAAAACCCTACCTGAGGCATAATAGGGAACTCTTAATAAACCATCACACAGGTTTATTAAAATTTATGTCTGCATCTAATGTATGTCTCCAAGGTTTTGACACATTACAGATCTTAACTAATTAGGTTAATTCCTTCAATTTGATCACTCGCCCAGTGACTTCCAAGTGCAGAGCTGTGTGCCAGCTGCTGGGGGGGGGGGCGCTGCTGAGATGAGCGAGACCATCTATCCCGCCCTCCAACAGCCTGGCTCATCAGGCTTCTCAGCTTCCGTTTCAGACAGGGGCAGTGACATGTCCTTCCATACATGAAAGGAGAAAGCAACCTCACATTATGTGACCAGCCCACAACCTAGGACATGCATTTTCCAGCAACATACTAAATAAGAAAGTAAGGAAACTTCTTAAAACCTGGTGACTGCAGACACTATGTGTGTTCAATCCTGTGTCTCTCCGGGCCCAGCAGCCGTCCAACAACTCCTGTCGTAATTGCATAACCACATCATGTCATGTTGCTTCTTGTTGCAACTGTAACTTGTAAAATTAAACTTCAGAACTGAGATAGTCAAGCTAAATAATTGCCTACTTTAAAATACGAATATATATAATTTACATGCCACTTCAGATAAGCTCTTGAATTATGATATCTGAAAGTCAAACTGTCACCATTTTGAAAAATATAGTTTCACTGTTTCAATTTTTCCTGCACTCAAGCCCTGGTTTGAAGTTTTCTAAGCAGTATTTTATACTATCTATTGCAACTTATGCTTTCCATGTTTCAACAAGAATCTATTTAAACACAACTTTTCATCCCCCATGCTATGGGGCTTTAAAATTGAAGCTCAAAGAAGAACCATGAAATAACAAAAAATGCATTGATTTGCTAAAAACATTAATAAACATTAATAAATACTCACACTGACACAGTCTCCTGTAGCCCTCCATTCACCTTGGGAACCTTCATTGGATTCATTTCCAAAATAATATTTTCAATATTTCTGCATTTTCATAAACCTAAGTTTTATGAAATATCTGAGTGAATTCCTATTTGTAAGATATGTGAGTTGATTTACATAGTCAATATGTTCCTGAAAGGTGGGGGTATAACAATTTTTATATCTAAACTATTTTCATGTAAACTGGTATTTTAAGTCCCATCTTCACTTCCAACTGATAGGCAGCAATGTACCATGCAGAGGGCTCACTGGAGTGCTGCCGTCCATCCACGTGCTCTCCTCATCTCTAACTCTCTGATGAGTCTGATTTCATTCCACTGTGGGGAGGTCCAGAATTAAACAGTTTAAGCCATATAAAACAAGCAGTGCCCACAATCTGAGATGTCAGCAAAACAGCAAGAGGGAAGATACATTGAAGACACCCAAAAGCAATGCCACCCGCCCCCTTCTGTTTGGTTCTAACAAGCTGGAGAAAAACAAAGTACTGTATCAGAAGACAATAAGGTTTGGACTATTTCTCTGTTAGTCAGCAATCTCCTTCTATAGTCTCCCTCTAGAATTAATTAATTGTCATATTCTCTCCTTGGGGCCATTCTCAAAGAAGAGCTGGAAGGAAACTTTGAAGGACAGAGAGACCCACGATCTGTGTATTTAAATGTGTGTGCCAGAAAAGGTGCTTCATACAGTTGCAAGTGATATAACAGGTTCAAATGAAGCCTGGGATACTCAGACCCTATGGGAGTAAGTCTCCTGCTCTCTCCAGTTCTGATGGGAGGAATGGTAACATTCCTTGTCCCAGCCCCTGCTGCTGTCTTTTCTGATTAAAAAAAAAAAAAAACATATCCAGTAGAAGGGGGTCTCAAAGGGCCTAGAACAAGCTGCTCTGACTATAACATGGCAGAGCTTGCCTGATCCCAAATTCAACCCAGTGCAGAGGCCCCAGCAACCTGTGAATGATGCCTTGGTACAGTGTTTTAATCAGCCACAACAAATAGCAAGAATTAATGGGCAAACTCTTGATTTATACCCTGTGCTGCTTCAAGACGCCCAGATCACCTTTGACAGTGGTCAAAAATCCTTGTAAAACAAAATAAGGTGGGAGGGGAGGAAGGATGAATTACTGACTGGCTTAGAAAACAGAAATCTGTTCTCTCAACTCAAAGTGAAACTGAGTCAGCCCTGAAGAAGGAAGCTACAACCTTCACATCCTTTTAGGATGAACTTTTTACACTGGAGGATATAAATCCTCTCTACCACCTAAGCCATAATGGAGGAGAAATATTCCCCAGATGAGATGGGCATCTAGACAACATGGGCACCTCACCCCTCCTGCAGCATCCACCAATCCCTTGTCTTCATTACTTTCCCAGCAGCCCTCTAGAGCAGTTCTCTGCTGGGTCTGCACAGCAGGAAACATTAGGGGAGATTACATTTCAATGCTGCATTTGTGATCCATGAAGTGCTAGTCCCAGCATCAGTATAATGCCTATAAATACACTCGGTTGTTCTATCACACTAGCACTTCCTACTTTATAAGCAGCAAAACAAAAATAGGTGATCAAGTCCAAATTAATTTCCATGTCTGATCACCAGCATTTCTAAACAACCAATACAGAACATGTTCTTACTGATCCTATAACTCTGCTCTAGTAGTATAAAAAAGGGGGAGGAAAAACCCCAAATTCAGCATCTTGGACCTAAAAGACCCTCAGAAACATTTTCTTCCCCCATTGGAGCTGAAGTAGCTCAGGCCCTCTCCACCCATGATTTTTCCCATCCTGGTACATCCCAAATTTATCAAAATGAAAGGTTATTCTCGTTAGGTAGAAGGTGAACCCATCCCCTTGAACAGGAAGGTTCGCTACATATGTCTGTGTAATGAACTTGTCATTTCCCCAAATGGTCTAAAAGAAAAAAGAAAAACAAAAGTACTGCTTGGAATCTATGGTGTGTCAGCCCCCTCCCAAGTCTGAGTCAGAGTAAGTGTCTTCACTGAGGTTTTGGGTGATCAGGGCGTATCACTTTCAGAGTTGCTCCAATAACTGAACTTATGGCTGTCTTCCAGCTAGAGAACATAAGCTCTATCTATTTTAAAACAATTTTCCTACCCCACATGCATGGAGGTATTTCATAGGCTGTCAACTTCCTATTGGAAATAAATCACTTCTCTCTCAAACTGTGCTTGCCATCTCTCAGGATTAATGCGTGTTTATGTGGGTATATTTTTATCTTTGACCGTGCAACTCCTGGAGCAAAGAAAACCACCCCAATTTTTACCAAGATGCCTGAGCCATTCACAGCTTTAAGAAAAGAAATGAATGGGTGGTGAGAGCCCTTGAGCTCAGGGACTTCTCTCACACAAACAGTAAGTGGGGAAAGGGAAAGAAAAAAAAAATCCCTCTGTAGCGAGAGGGGGGCAGGGTGGATGATAGGGAAGGACATTAACCAGCAGACCAAAGGCAGCCGCGGCGGCCGCACTTCGCAAACTGCCTGCAGAGGGGAGTGAAATCTGTTTCGTACACAATAACCAAGCACCCTCTGGCTGCTCGAATGAGCACGAATGATAAATACACCGAGGAGGGCAAACATGCACAGAAACAAGCCACCCCGGAAAGGTCAAAACTTCAGGAACCCCGGGAATCCCACCACCCACATAAACACATCAGTCGGTACGAGCGAAGAGAAGGGACTTGGATACTTAGCAAAGGGTCTAAATTTTGTTTTTTTCTTTCCAGCTCCGGCGTGCAAAGTACAGTGCTTACAGGCAAAGCTAGAGAAGAGCAGGAAGGCTGAGGGCGGCGGGGGGTGCGGGTGGGAAGGGAGGGGTGTCTAACACCAGCCACCCAGGCCTCGATGTGACGAAAGTCGTCAGCAGCCCCAACCGCATCCCAGCCCCTCCACCCCGGCAGGCAGACGCCCCCTGCAGCTCCCCCACCCAAGCTTCCGTCCCTTGCAGCAGCCCCACCAGCCCCGCACCAGCAGCAGCCCCGGCCCGGGCACAGCGCCGGCAGCGCCACGACCGCGGTTCCCATCCCTTCCGCGCGGCAGACACCCCGCAGGCCTCCCTCCCAACCCACCCGGGGATGCCCGGGGAGCCAAGCCCGGGCGGGCAGCGGCGACAACTCCCCCCGCCCCAGGGCTGACTGGTGATGGCTCCCGCTTACCTTGGGCGCTCGCGGGGGGGCTGAAGGTGGCAAGCCTCCCGCCCCCCGCCCCTTGCCTGCTCGCCTTTTTTCTTCCTCCCTCCTCCTCCTCTTCCTCCTCCTCCCCACAGTGTGTCCGGGTCTCCCCCTCCTCCCCGCCGCTTGGAGTAACAGCAGAAAACCCCGAAGCCGGGCCCGCGTGCGTGCGTGCAGGAGGCGGCGGCGCGCGGCCAGCTCTCCAGTAACTGAGCGCGGCGCGCAGCTCCCAACTAAAGTGTGAAAGAAGCGGTGGCCGCGGCGGCCGCGGCACGGATCGTCCCCCCGGGAGTGGGCAGGGAGCGAGCGGGAGCTGGCTGGGAGCGAGCGAGGGTGGGGACCGGGAAGGAGGGAGGGAGGGGACCTCCTCGCCCAGTCACTCACTCGAGGGGCGGGGGCAGCCAGACACTCCCCCGCCGCCAGTCCCTCCCCGCGCCCGGCTCCCGCGCGCGTCCTGCTCCCCTCCTCCGGGGAGGGGCTTGCGGAGGCCGCCCGGGCGCGGCGCACTGGGGAGGCAGGGCTGGGGCGCGGGCTCGGGGGCCGCCGGAATGCAGGAGCGATATCTGTGTGTGTGTGTGTGTGTGTGCGTGTGCGTGTGCGTGTGCATGTGCATGTGCGTGTGTGTGTGTGTTTGCGCGCTCGCGCGGGGAGGCCAACTGGAGAGGAGACTCGGACTGCAAAGCTGTGTCCCTGTGGCCTTCCTGGGCCTGTCATTTGGGTGGTAACGTGGGAGCCGAGGGACTGCTCGCGAGCCCGCGCGGGCGCAGCTCTGCGGGAGATCCGGGTCCAGCGCGTGGCTGTGCCTGGTGGCAGCAGTCGGGGGAAGAAGGCTGGGCATCCTCGGCCTGCGCGCGGCTCCTCCCCTCCCAGGCTACGCTGGACCTGCGGGCGCAGCCAGCCTCCCCGGCCCCGCCAACCGACCGCCTCCACCCTGCCCCGAAGCTGCGGCGCCTGCATGATGAACGAAGCACCGGCGACTGGGTGGACGCTTCGCTGGAAGGCAAGACCGGAGCCCCGCGCCCTTCTCCCCTTGCTGGCCTCCTAGGACCCAAGGGCTGGGGCCGCGCCTGCTGGGGGATGGTTTGGGGTCTAAAAATATCACGGTCCACCACTTCATGCGTCCAGTTCTTTGCGGCATCTCACCGAAGGTCAACCAATTTCCTACTCTCTGGAAAAGCGTGTTTTTCTCCTCTTCCCGGCACTCTGGGTGTTTGATGTGAGCCCTGAATTGATCTCCCTGCACTGATAGCCTTGGATGTCTTTTGTGCTGCTTCCCCCCCGCGCTTCACTGCTCCTTGATTGCCTTAGACACGCGAGGAATGTCAGGCCCCCAGAGTGAGGACACCCAAGAAAACAATAGAGGCAAAAGGTCCTCCGAGGACCTCGCGGATTACTCACAAACCCAGTTTCCCACGTTTGGCCAAGATGAAGTTGGAAAGTGGAAAGAGACACAGAGCAGTGGCAGTGATGAGACACTTAATTGAAAAGCGAATTCATAATTCAGCTTAATGAAATGACTTAGTAATCACCCATTAATGTCTAGGAAATTAGCTTTTTTTTTTTAAAATGGTCTTCCCGTTTTCCATCTTTTTATCAGCCTGAAGGGCTAGTGTCACATTGTTCCTGAAATTAAACTTGGATATTGTTTGTTATTATTATACATATTCTAGTTTATTTTTTCTTTGTAACCCGAATTCTTTGTAGTGTAGCCACTTGAAAAGGAGTGGTTAAGAGGGGAGAGTAGACACATTTGGGTTTCAATCAGGGGCTTGCAGCCACCATCCCTGTTCCCATTGGTAACTTGTTTGATATCTTTCCCTCTTTTTCCTCATCTGTAAGATGGGATTGATAACTAGTAGATCCTTCTTCACAAGGTTGTTGTGAAAGTAAATGAAAGATAAAATGAGGTGGCAGTGATGTAAGGCACTTTGCATTGTGCCTGACTCATGGTAAGACATCAGTAAATAGAATTTTGAAATATTATTATATTATTAATGATAATTATTGTTATTTCAAAGATACATTTGAACCTCAAATTTGGAGTACTTTTTTTCCACCCCCCTCACCATGGTCCCTCTTAAAGTAGAAGGGGAATTCCTGCTGAATTTATCCAAATACAGTCAACCTCTTCCTGGGGTTTGTAGGCCATGCCTGAAAACTTCTCGTGTGATGAAATAAATAATGTGTGTGCGCATGCCTCTCTGTCTGTATCTATATATGAAGGGAACTTTGAGTACAACACACCCTGTTCTTTCCCTCCTCTCTCTTTCTCTCATCTGCATAGACCACCCTGAATGGACCAAGATCTCTACTATTAACCCCGTGTTAAACTCTGAAGAGATTCAAGGCTCAGACAGTGATTGGCACCATAGATTTCTTAAGGGTATCCTTTGACTTGGTATCTTCAGAAGTAGAAGGCCAGAGAACAAGCACTGCCTACCTGTGTAGATGAAAGTCTATCCCTACTGTGAACTTTTAAAGCTAGTTTTTATATTATTCAATACACTACGTGTTCGTGGTGGAAATTTTTGTTAATGTGAAAAGCTCAGCTAAGTCTGAAGAGAATTAAAAATCATCATAATTCCTTTATCTAGAGAAGCATTCAATATGTGCTTCAAGTGTATTCATTTTCTCTTCTCTTACTTCTTGCCATATTATATGCTGGGGATTAAACCCAGGGCCTCACTCACACTTGCTAAGAATGTGATCTACCACTGAGCTCCAATCCCAGCCCAGCAAACATTTATTAGGCACCTAGGTGGAAAACAATTTACCAGGTCCTGGACAGATTGTACTTTGCTTGTATTGTTTCTTTCTCAGAGAAACTATTCTTTAAAAGCAACATTTTATATGATAGTGAGGTTCTTAAAATAGTCTACAGAAGTACCCAGCAGAGCTTGAAGGACTTGAAACTCAGGGAGCTGACTTAAAAAAAAGGCGAAAGTCTGAAACTTCTGTGGAGGGGCTCATGTACATGATGGTTACAAAACAAGCCACATTGGCCTATTTGTTAGACAGGAATTTCTCTCGAAATTAACTGCTTTGATAAGTATTGTTTCAATGTGAAAACTCATTCTGGGAATCCCGGGGATCCCTTTGCTCCCTTCCCTGACAAATTTAAGCCATGGGAGAGGACTCCCACCATCACCGCGCACTTTCTCACACCCAGCCACAGCAGGGACAGTGGACCTCGGTACTTCTTCAAGGGATGTGGAAAAGAGAGAGGGAAGAACGGAGGGAGGTGCAGACTGGTGGACATCTGTATCTGCCCTCCCCATGAAGCAGGAGCAGTGGCAAATCTCCTTGGTCAGCACAGGCTGAATCTGCTCCATGTTTTATTACAAAATAAACTTCCTAATGAGCCAGAATCATTAAGTAGACCATAAACATATTTACATAAAAAGAATGAAAACCAAATGTTTTCTTGGCCTTGTCACCTCTTTGACTTTCCATACTGTCAGAATCTCTAAATATCTTCAAACACTATAAATACAGCTTTCCAAAACAGTATTCTCCTTCCCCAGCAAAGTTACATTTTAATCTTCAAAGATACCCTTATCATCATAAATTTTCTCTTATTCCTAAACATTGTGCTTATATTTTGCTCCTAAATGCTTGGTCCTATGAAACCATTTATAGCACATCAGTTTCATTTTTTTCTTTTCTTTTTCTTTTTCTTTTTTTCCTTTTCAGTAGTGAGATGGAACCTAGGACCCTGTATGTGCTAGGCAACAACTGGACCGCTGAGCTATACACCTGGCCCTGTGCGTTTATTTTATTTCTTTTTCTTTCTTTTTTTTTTTTTTGTTACCAAGAATTTTACCCAGGGATGCTCAACCATTGAGCCACATCCCCAGCCTTTTTTATTTTATTTTTTTGTTTTGAGACAGGTTCTTGCTAACTATGTCGCTTAGGGCCTAGTTGCTGAAGCTGGCTTTGAACTTGTGATCCTCCTGCCTCAGTCTCCTGACCCGCTGGGATTACAAGCATGTGCCGCCAGGCCTGGCCCCCTGCTCCTTATTTTTAAGTATAATTGTTTGTTTGTTTGTTTGTTTGGTACTGAGGATTGAACCCAGGGGTGCTCAACCTCTGTACCACATCCCCATCCCTTTTTCATATTTTAGAGACAGGGTCTCACTGAGTTGCTAAGTGCCTTACTAATTTGCTGAGGCTGGCTTTAAACTTGAAATCCTCCTGCCTCAGCCTCCTGAGCTGCTGGGATTACAGGCATGCGCCACCACTCCCAGCTTAAGTATAATGTATTATGGACTGAATAGCATATCTGTTTCATTTTTTTCTTTTCTTTTTTTTTTTCATTCTTTTTCTTTTCTCCCCAAAATTCATCCATCGAAGGCCTAACCCGCAATGTGATGGTATTAGGAGGTCAGACCTTTGGGAGATGATTCGATTTAGATGAGGTCTTGAAGATGGAGTCTTCCTGATGTGATTGGTGCCCTGAGAAGAGCCAGAGAGTTTCTCCCTCCCATTCCCTATGTGAGAACATGGCAGGAAGACAGCCATCTCATCCCTCAAAATCTGACCAGCTTGGCACCATAATCTTGGACTTCCACAGCGGAGAAAAATAAGCTTCTATCATTCAAGTGACACAGTCTGTGCTGTTCTGTGGCTGGAGCCTGAGCTGCCTAAGACATTGGAGCAGTGGCAAATCTTTGTCTCTAAAAGGGAAACCAAGGAAAATAGAGGTTTACTGAAGAAAGGTACTAAAAGGAATACACTGCTCTCCTAGAGCTTCCCATATAAATCTAAATGAATTCGTTTTGCCTGGTTTATTTTTAAAAGGTTTTCCAATACGGTTAATTTTTCTGAATAATGATATTAAAAGTGGCTTTGGCGGGGTGATCCACACCTGTGATCCTAAGATACCCGGAACGTGCCCTGTTCGTTTTTGCTCCATGCTGCATCAGGAATGGCAGTGGGTCATTCATAACCCGCGTGGACCAACTCACTGTGTCTTCCCAGCATCACAGTCAGACGGACGCTCGTGCCATCAACACTCCTATGCAGGCGTGGAAATGGAGGCCCACAGCGGGAGGGGAATCAGCACAAAGCCAACTGGTTGATTCTTATTAATCAGATGCCAACATTTTAATTATTTACAAACATATTTTCTTTTCAGTCTTCTTTGCTTTTCTGCCTTAGTTTTATTTATCCTTCAAGGCTATGTTTAAACTCTTAATTGTTTTGTTTTGTTTTTAGTACTGGGGATCCAACCTAGGGGTCCTTTACTGCTAAGCTACATCCCCAGCCCTTTCTTAAAATTTGAAGCAGGGAGTTGCTGAGGGTCTCCCTGAGTTGCTGAGGCTGGCCTCAAACTTGTGATCCTCCTGACTCAGCCTCCCAAGTCTCTGGGATTATAGGCATGTACTACCATACCAGCCAAACTCTTAATTCTTTAAAGGGAAATCCATCCTAGCTAGAGGCTTGAGTCTGGAGTGTGTGTGTGTGTGTGTGTGTGTGTGTGTGTTTAAATCTTTCTTTGAGTTTACTACAAGACACACACAGGTCCAATGTATCTGATACACACCTATGAAGTGAGAATTGTTTATTATTTTGATTATAATGATGACACCCATCTCCTTCTGAATGGTTCAGGGCTAAACCTAAACAGAGTTCCAAGTCAGTACTAACAGCTTGCTAATGGTTCTAATTGGTATTTCAATGATGTGTGAATTCCTCTGATTAACTTGCTTTTATTTTTTTTAATATTTATTTTTTAGGTGTAGGTGGACACAACACAATACCTTTATTTTTATGTGGTGCTGAGGATAGAACCCAGGCCCCGCACATTCTAGGTGAGCACTCTATCGCTGAGCCACAATCCCAGCCCCGTAACTTGCTTTTCTAGATCTGAATATTACAGCTTTTTAATATCTATTTGTGGGGAGGGGGGTTACCAGAGATTGAACTCAGGGGCACTCAACCACTGAGCCACATCCTCAGCCCTATTTTGTATTTTATTTAGAGTAGGGTCTTACTGAGTTGCTTAGTGCCTCGCCATTGCTGAGGCTGGCTTTGAACTCCTGGTCCTCCTGCCTCAGCCTCCCAAGTTGCTGGGGTTACAGGCGTGTGCCTCTGCACCCAACCATCTATTTATTTTTTTCCTTGATGTTATGGTTTGGATCTGAAATGTCCTCCAAAGGCTCATGTGTTGAAGATTTGATCGCCAATGCAGCCTTTGGGAAGTGGCTGGATCACGAGGGGTCTAAGACCATCAATAGACTAATCTAGTGATGGATTCATAGCTAGACGGGCTATTGGGAGTTGGTAGAAACTGTAGGAGATGGGATCTAGGGAGCACATCTTTGGGGACCATATCTTGTCCCAGGTCCCTTCCTATCTCTCTCTGTCGGCTTCTAGCTGTCATAAGATGAGCAAATCTTCCTCATCATGATGCTCTGCCTCATCTCAAGCCCAAAGCAATGGAGCTGGCCAAACCTGAACTGAAATCTCTGAAACTATGTGGCCAAAATGAATCTTTCCTCCTTTAAGTTGATTTTCTCAGGTATTTTGTCACAGGAGCAAAAAATCTGATGTTTTCTTTTATCTCATTTTCAAAAGTTGGATTGACAGAAGAAAGCAGGGAACACTTACTCTTGAAGGGAGGAGTAATAGGAACCCATAATCAGGGACCAAGACTCAGCCACGGATGGAAGAGAAGAATGAGGCAGACGGAGGGGAAATTCAGACCCTATTTTGCTGTTTGCTCCCCCTTTTGTTTCATGATCTTTGCTTTGCCAAGATATTGGGAATTGATTTTCCAGAACGGAGCCCTTTTCTCCCAGGTCATACCACCAGCGCCACCTCTGTGGGTATAACTGTCCCCTGTCCACACTGATACCTGCTTATGGTACTGTCCTGACGCTGTCTCCAGTCCATTTGCTCTGGACACAGCAGGCTGCTGGGAAGCATTTGGAAGTTTGTACTTTCCATGGAAAGCTCATTAGAAATGCGTGGCCAGCCAGGCTCAGTGGCACACTGGTCTCCCTGAGTGGCCTTGCCATTCCTACAGGAGTCAGGCTCAGTGTGATCTCACGGGTTGAGAGATCAGTCCATTAAGTGGCCACGATGAGCAATCCTCTTAGTGGTGATAGCAAATAATAACACCCAGAAGCTTCAACCAGTATGACACAGCCATAAGGATACGGCTAAAAGAAGAAATAGAAATAAATTGGAGAAGAAAGGGTGTCAACACAGGAAAAAAAAAACACAATATTTGTAATTTCCATCTCGGCTTTACTTCTTTGAAAATGCCCTTCCTACTCTTTCACAGAGTGAGAAGATAAACACACAGCGATTGCCGCCGTGCCACTCGCCATAATTAAACAGCAACCTGCGAGACAGCCAGTCCGTCATTAGCCTTGATTGCACCATGGTTTTCGAAACCTGCGCTGGTTCTGATGGCATGGACTGATTTCAGATGCAATTATTGATGACAATCTTTAAAGAACGAATGGAAAATATTGCTCCCATAATGATATAAGCCAAACATTGTTCTTAGATGGTATTCTAAAAGGATCTGGGAGATTCCAAAGCAAGAGTTTCAAACAGTTTCTTGATGTTGGCGTATATTAATGTTTTAGTCAGCTTTTTCACTGCTGTGACCAAAAGACCCGACAAGAACAATTTTAAAGGAGGAGAAGTTTTTTAGGGGGCTCATGGTTTCAGAGGTCTCAGCCCAAAGAAAGCCAAATCCACTCTGTGGGGCTCAAGGTGAGGCAGAACGTCGTGGTGGAAAGGTGGGCCAGAGGAAAGCATCTGGGAACATGGCAACAAGAAGCAGAGAGAATTTTGCTCAATAAGGATAAAATATAAACTCCAAAGCCACGCCCCCAACCACCCACCTCCTCCAGCCACAGGCTATCTGCCTGCAGTTACCCTCTAGTTAATCCCTATCAGCAGATTAACACACGGATTAGGTTAAGGCTCTCATAACCCAATCATTTCACCTCCAACCCCTTTTGCATTGATGCACACATGAGCTTTAGGGGGACACCTCATATCTAAACCATAACACAATTAGGAAAATTTTAAAACTCTCTGCATGTTTTAATTTACTTAAGCTACTCAACAATGCCATGAAGGTATCATTGTTCTCAACTCTATTTTCTTAACGCTTAATAAGCCAAAGCCAAGGCTGCTTAACTAACAAGGGACAGAGCTGGAGTATGATCTTAGGCCTGGCACTGAACTCCAACACCACACTGAGGTTCATCCCAGATGTCATGATTCTGGGCAAAAAAAGAACAGTTTTATGTCTGGAATCTGCTGAATGGTATACACCATCAATACGCTTTGCACCTTCTCCAAGAGTTCCCGCTCCTGGACCATGCCACCTGATAGCTAATCAGAAGTTTCCCCTTGCCTCTCCCAGACAGAAGACTTCCTCGAGGTAGATCACAGAGCAGAGGTGGCCGCAGGCCTGGGACAAGACAGCATTTCCAGGGCTGGGGTTGCGGGGGTCAGTGGTAGAGCCCTTGCCTAGCACATGTGAGCAGGGGGAGGGGGAGGGGCAAGGGGAGGGGAAAACGCTTTAAGCCATTTGAGACATTGGTTTTATAGTTTCTTCTCTCCTTGTTGTTTAGTTCTGCAGCACCCACCCAGGCTCAGCCCCTCTCACCTGGACTCAACCAGTTGTGTCAGCATCAGGCTCCGTGGGCTCACATCATTCTTGTTGTTGAAGTCCTTTCCCCAAAGCACAGATATCTTGTTCTGGCTTCAAAGGCTCTGGCTCTTTGAAAAGTACAGAATGAAATCTAAAATTCTCCACCATGCACACAAAACCTCCCATTGTGTCACCCCTGCCTGTCCGTTCATACTGATCCCCGCCCAGTTCTAAACGCTGACTGGAGGGATGGTCCCAACACCCAGCTAACCTGCAGGGTCTCACCCATCTGCTGCCCTTGCACCTGTTATCTCCTCCATGAAGACAACTCGAACCCAACGCATTTCAAGAGCTGCCTCTCAAACAATCCTGCTCTTTCCCTGCCTCTCACTAGCTCTGGACCCTGGACCTCTCTGAGCCTTGGGTTCCTCATCTGCAACGAAGAGATCATACTATGTCTATGGAGAATTAGAAAAAGGACTTGTGTTCTGCACATTCACAGAAAAGTCATAAACACTCTGTGAATGGTTTTTATTACGATAACCCACGCTCTTTAGGTTCTGATTTCAATCCTGTTTGTCCTGAGAAACTTTCTAAAATCTTCCTTGTTGAAATTGAGCATCTCCTCTCTCACCTTGTGAAATTTTGAGGTATTTTTTAAAATAGTTAAACTTAGTTTATTTTTTATGGTAGTTAACCAATCCTGACTAATACAAGGCAGATATGCGTTTCATAAATTGTACAAATCAGTGTTTTTTAGTAGACTATATAGTTATCACCATTACCTAATTCACAGGAGGGTTTCAGTTTCTTCACATCCTCACAGACACTTTCGTTGTCTGTTTTATTCCAACTGTCCTGGTGGATGTGAAACCCTATCTCACTGTAATTTGAATTTGCATTTATTTAATGACTAATTGAGTCAGCTTTTGAGTAGCTGTGACCAAAACACCCAACAAGAACAACTTGGAGGAGGCAAAGTTTCTTTGAGGCTCAGGTTTCAGAGGTTTCAGTCCACAGATGGTCTACTCCATTGCTCTGGGCTCGAGATGCCGTAGAACATCCTGGAGGAAAAGTGTACCAGAGGAAAGCAGCTAAGGACACACCCACCAGGAAATGGAGAGAGAGAGACAGACACACAGACACATAGCCTCACCACAGACAAAATATATACCCCCCATAATACGCCCCAATGACCCACCTCCTCCAGCCATACCCTACCGATCAGTTAACCCCTATTAAGGGATAATGCATTGATTAGGTTAAGGCTCTCATAACTCAACCATTTCACCCCTAAACTTTCTTGCATCAGCTCACACGTGAGCTTTTGGGAACACCTAATATCCAAACCAATATTTTTGCCTTAACAGGAGTGTTTGGAGGATACCTCATATCTAAACCATAACATTAATCATACTGAGTGTGTTTTTTCATGTATTTGTCTTTTGAAGTCTGCTTATAAATTTTATTTACTTACTTACTTATTTATTTATTTATTTATTTTTATGATCCTGACAGTCAGACCCAAGGTCTTGCCATGTTAAGAGCACACCCATGAGCTACATCCAGCTGTGCTTCTAGTTTTACAATGGCACTTGGGGTAGCCAGTACTTGGCTGTCCTTGGGATCTCCTATAATCCTTTGCTCAAAGCAAAGTTGTTGGGCTCCAAATGTGAATATTGGATGAGTTACTTATTTCTGACGTCACCTATGGGGTATCCTGATATGAACTGAGTATAAGGGAAAAAAGAGAATAAAGAAAGGATAAAGAAAAGTATGGAGCAAAAAATAAAGAAAGAAATCATATGGTCCCTACTATTCTGAGAGTATCCAAGGTTTCTGTTGACTCATGCTTTTCAGCTATTGAATGTCCTGGTTTTTTATCAACCGGTTCCCATTCATTGCTTCTCTCCATGATTACTTGAGCAGATTCAATAAGGAGGTATTATTTAAAAATCAAAACTTCTCAGTTATTACATGAGAAAAACAAAAGGGAGAAGAAATTTTCAATTCACGCTAGTAATTGGAGCACAAGGACCTAATTCCCTCATGCTCCTGTGACATCCACGCTCAAAGGAATTGGAACAACAGGGGGAATTCTGTCATCTCAGAAACTCAACTGAGGGGCTACTACATTCCAGAAAAGTCTAAAAAATTCTTGTTAGATACTCTCTTCCAATGAAGATGACTCTTTGGGGGGTGGCGGGGTGGTGGCGGGGGGACAATCTTCCATTCATTACTTGCAAAAGAAAGAGCTCAGGAACAAGAGAAAGGAGTTGCAGTAGAATGTCACTGTGACAGGCGCTGGAGGAGCTGGAGCCGAAGCCTTCAGTGTGGAGGGAGTGGAATTCACCAAGGGCACCAAACAGCAAAGGTCAGGATGCAGCTCCCACTGGAGCCCCAGGCTCAGCTGCTGTGGGGGACTGTTGAAGAGAGGCCTAGCCCAGCCAAGCTTGGGTCACTCCACAGCCCCTTCCACTGGCTGCTGCCTGGTGAGGTGTTCCCACTCTGCCCGGACTGCCTGCCTCTCTGAGACGTCCACTTTGAGTTCCATGTCCACCTCCTCAGGCTACTTATCTGATAGAGCCTGGTATCTTTCAGTCCTGAAGGATGTGCCTGGTGTTGCAATTAGGTTTTTTTTTTTTTGTTTTTGTTTTTTAATTGTAAGGAATAAAGGCTTAATCATACTAGCTTGAGTCAGAGAGACCAAGAATTACTGTAATTATTCTCTGAAGCATCATGGGAAGCAGAGACTTTTTGAAAATTCAAGAAGAAAGACTGTAGAAAGGCCAGGCCTCCTGGACCCAAACGCAAAGGAATCTTAAAAGCCTCAAGCAGGCACTGATGTAACCTCACACAGTTCCCATCAATCTTCCCTGTTGTGACAAATGGTTATACTGGATGATATTGTGACTGAGACATCGAAAATGCTCTAACTGACAAAATTATATATCATCCACAAATTTAAATATCTTAGTAGTCACAGTAATATATTTTGCAATATACCACTCAGTAGTTCATGGTGATTGAGAGCCACTATACTTGGCAAAATAGAAACCGCCCAGAACAGTTGATGTTTCCTTACAAAGTTAAATACAGGAGCCAGGTGCGGTGGCACCTGCGTGTCATCCCAGAGACTTGGGAGGCTGAAGCAGGAGGATTGCAAGTTCAAAGCCAGCTTCAGCAATTTAGTGAGGCTCTATGCAAATCAGTGAGATTCTGTCTCAAAATAAAGAATAGAAAGTCCTGAGAATTCAGCTCAGTGGTAGAGTACCCCTGGATTCAAATCCAAGGTCTGCAAGAAAAAAACCCCAAAGCATTAGAGTTCTATGTCCTTTGCTCTAGCAATTAGTAGCCCTGTAGGAATTTACCATAGGAATAATCAAAGATCTACACGAATATATATTATGCTAAGGAATTTTTAATGATATGGGAAAATATTTATGATACATTATACTATAAAAGAGCATGACAATTGTATATGTAGAATGATCATAAATAAATTAAGATATAAACTTGGGTGCTTTGAAAAAAATGAAATATTAATAATGGCAATTTCAATATGGTAGGATTTGTAGTAATCACTTTTAAAAATATGTATTTTCCTCATTTTTCAAAGTTTCTAAAAAGTGCACATTTTACTCTGCAATCAGAGAAAAAGGTTATTGAAAAAGGAGTCCACTCCTTTAAGATTCTTTCCCTGAAAACAATTAGAAAAGTCTAGCTACTGGAATTCAAAGTGACCTTTAAGATTTTTAGTTCAAACCCCCATTTTTGCTCACTGCAAGCTCATTTAGCAACTACAATTTATACTGTAATTAATATACTTTGGGGCTGGTCTTTTGTCCTTAAGTACATGAGAGAAAGGAGTGGCTATTTTAAGTCTTTGCGCTCTTGCAAGGAATATGCTGCCCGTGCTTTTTCTAGATGAACTAATCAGCCTATTAGATACCAGGGATGGCTCCTGAGGCAGCTGTGGGAATGTGCTTGCAGACCTCCAGCTAGGCCAAAGGCAAGTGACCCAGGCCCCAGGGGCTGTGCTCAGAAAACCATTGTTGGGCTTGTGCAGAGGCCCTCATTGGCATCTGGTGTGCTGAGGGAGACCTACTCCTGAGTCCTCCTCCTGCCCACCCCCAAGTCTCTCCTGCCATTTACTGAACCTTCCTTAGGCTCCTCAGCCTCCTAGGCTGCTTCTGCCCACCTCACCTCCTTCACTGTAGCCAGATTGGCTGTCTCAGCCTTCTCTGGGTCTCTCCCTATTTTCTTTCTGAAAGAAAAGTGAGGAACCAGGAGTTGGGAGAGTGAGAAATGAAAGATGGAGACCAGGCAGAGATACACACAAGAGTTTATTTGTCAGAGCTGACAGATAAAGGCACATCTCTCCATAGACAGAGAGAGGCAAAACAGGCTTGGGGGTCAGCACTTTTATGGGGCAGGCTCAGGGATTCAAGCCAGGTGGGTCCTCATGTGGCGGTTAAGGCTGGGGTTGGTTTGAGGGAGTGGTGAGCCTTTCTCAGAACTACCTTTGGGTGGGAAAGTGAAATTTTCCTTAAAATGGCAGCTGTCACTTAAGATGGCCGCCCAGATGCTAAGCAAGGACCTTAAACGTTCCCACAAGTATTTCCCCTAATACAATCTTTGCATCCTAAATCCCAACTCAGCATTTGGTTTTCAGAGGATCCAAGCAGATGCAACTTCCCAGCAGTCTTGAAATCCTAAGCCTTGTGGCCTCCGCTCCTTTCTCTCATCCTGACCATCAACTTCACCAATGAGTACCAGCTACTGCAGGAGGAAAGGGTCAGAATGGGATTTAAGGAGTGGTGTCTTGCTGCAGTTCTGATTCTGTGAAGTAACAGATGCAGATCTCATCACATTTTACCAGTTTAGATTTATGGTCCATTTTCATTAGGGTTCACATGATACCCCAACTTTTGGGAGTTTGAGTAAATTTTTGCTGAACACACCATCAGGGAACAGTGCTGTCCAATAGCTTTTAATAATAGATTGCATTTGACCCAATATATCAAAATATTACCACTTCAACATGGAATTGATATAAATATTTTGAATGACATATTTTCCTTTTTGTGGTGTATATTTTTGAAATCTAGAGTGTGTTTTACACTTACAGCACATCTTCATTCAGACTAACTGTATTTCAAAAGCCCCTTAGCCTTACATGGCCACAGGCAATTACGTTGGGTGGCATATCACTGGACTATCAGTGCCTTGAGCAGTAAAGTAAGCCCTTCCACCTTTGGATTAGGTCAACCAGGACTGTGATGGACACTTAGTAGGTGTTTCATAAATAACCACCTCATTAGTTAGTATATGAAATGGTGTGGAATGTGCAGAAGCCCCTTACTCACATGCCTGTAAGGGCTTGGAAATAACTAAAATGACACGGCAGGCTGGGTGGGGACAGGTGTACATGGGGTACCCTCATGTGAAGGAGGCAGCCACATCTCAGCTCCAGGGGGTTATTGACATCTGAAAAGATGAGTCCCTTGTGCTTTATCAAGAAAATCTTCCAAATTTAATGTCAGCCATTAATTCAGATTTTAATAGTGTATAGGTCGGTGCCAATTTTGGTGACACAAGTATTCTTGACTAGGACCCTCCATTGTGTATGACTCCTTTGAAGGCAGATAAAATACAATGAAGGGTTAATCAGCATTAGTAAGAGAATTCATTAAGAAAACATAAAGTTGCCATGTTGCCTTTTATAGGGGGAGAAGGACAGCTTTTGAAAGCTTGGGTGAGACTTATCCAGAAATGCAAAAATTCAATGGTTCTCTCTCCATATATGTATGGAGAGATCCAAGATCCAACAGGACTTTTTCCATTGGATTTGGAGGAGGAGCAACCACTACCACCACCTACATGCACTGAAGCTTTCTGTGTGCTTATATGCCCATAGAGAAAGACAAAGACCATCTAGATGTAGAAATATAGAGGGGTGAGGCACAGCTCCTTCATATGGTCCACATCATCACGGCTAACTAAATAAGTGGGGTAGAAAGGTCTTACTTATATGCGGCAGTGTCAAAATCCTTCTCACTCTCAGTTCCAAAGAGCTGTGACCTTTTGTTAATGGACAGGCTATTGAGAAGTTATCTTGTGAGGCACCCCTGGCAAAACAGCTGAAGTGCAGAGTGGCCTGCAAACTGAGGACCCCACCCTCCCTGGGCCCCTCCTGCACTTCAGGGCACACCTCCCCACTATAGCGATCTGTGGGTTTTAACACAGAACCTAGTTCCTGACACTATAAACATCTGGCTGCAATCCTGAGCATCTGCCAGTTGGACTACCAGACTCCTGTGGGTGGGGATTCAACCTGATTCTGCAGATCTGGGCTCTGAGTGAGGAGAGCTGTCACTTCCACTGGACCCAACACCTCTGCAGACAGACAGAACACCCTGACAAATGTCTTCGAGAACATTGGGACTAGTGTTCCCTTCACCACTGAGATTGGCTGCTGTCAACCTCTCGTGGATCTTGAGCAGAAGAGGCCGTAAGTTCAGTCAGTAGACATGTTGGGATTTAAACTCAGTTTTCTGATTGCAGGCGAGGATCCTTCCATCATGCTCACGACGCAGAGGAGACTGGACTGCACACGTTGTTTTCACTGATGTGCTACCACGGCTCCCCTGGGCCTTCAACTTGTTTTAGATCCAATCGGACTTTACCATTGGATATGGAGTAGAACAGGCCCTGCACCAAGCTATGTGCTTTGAGCTTTCTGTGTGCCAGGCCCAGGAACTAACTGTTCCGCCTGGACACTTTCTATTTACTCTTTCAAACAGCCCCATAAGAAAGGTGCTAGAGTATACCCGTTTAACAGATGAGAACAGGAAGTTCATGAAGTTTTGGTCACTTATTCAACACCCCAAAGCTAGTAGATGGCAATCCAGATTTGAACCTGGGTTTCTTTCTCCTTCCTTCCTTTTTTAAAACATTTATTAATTATCCCATGCCCTTCCTAAAAGGATTTGCGATTGGTATTGCCAGCAGTGATAAATCACAGATGATGTTTTTATAAGAACTGATTCTAGTGGAAAGTCAGGGTTGGAGGGAGGATTCCTGGCAGGCTCAAGTACATCATCCTGCTACAGGAGTTGACACCTCTAGTCTAGTCTGTGTCAAAGATTAATTTAATGTAGGTTGTTAACTGTAAATTAAAGCAATATTTTACAGGGTTGCCCAAGCTTGGAATCATCAATCACTTCTCCCTTCCCCACACCTATCTGATCAGTTAGGACTCACTCTTGTCAAATGTGTTCCTCTTTCCTCCTCTCACTTTTGCTCCCTCAGGTCAGGTTCTCATTATCTCTTGCTGAGTATTGAAGTTGCCCAACATATCTCCCTTCTTCTCCCCCTTTATTCTCCATAATTCTCTGTGTTAGAACCTCCAGAGTAAGGTTTCCTTTCCATTTATTTTCTGGTCCAGCTCAGACCCCATCACCACTTGATGGTTTTATTCTGTCTCCCTGACCCTTGACCTTGTCCCACTGAATCCACCCTCTAGAGAAAATATCAATTCCTTGCTTAAAATTACATCCTGTTCTCTTGTTCATCAAAAGATACTATAAGGAAACTGAAAAGGCAACCCATGGAATGGTTAAGAAAATATTTGCAAATCATGTATTTATAAACAATATCTAGAATATATGAAGAATTTCTACAACTCAGTAATAAAAAAGCAAAGAATCCAATGCAAAAGTCCCTATGCAAAGGACTTATAGACATTTCTCCAAAGACATACAAGTGGCTATTAGCCCATGAAAAAAAAAATGCTCAACATCAACTATGCATTGGAAATGCAAATCAAAACCACAGGGAGACACCGCACAGTATGATGGATACAATTACCACCCCCAACAGACGATAGTAAGTATTGTCAAGGATATGGAAAAATCGGAACTCATGTGCATTGCTTGTGGGAATGTCGCATGGCACAGCCACTGTACAAAACAATTGGCTTTTCCTTACCAAGTCAAATACAGTACTATTATGTGACTCATCAACTCTACTTTGGGCTATATATCCCCAAATAATTAAAAGTGGGGACTCAAATAGATATTTGTACACCCATGTTCTCAGCAGTATCATTCGCCATAGCCCAAAGGCAAAAACAAAGTCCATTAACAGATGAGTGCAATAACAAAATTTGGTACATACACAATGGAATATTATTCATCTTTTAAAAAGAATGAAATTTTTGAAAATTCTTAGCCCGTAAATTCTATATTCTTAAATATATATATGTAAATGCATATATATATGAGTTGTTAATGAACCTTTATTTTATTTATTTATTATGCGTAGTGCTGAGAATCAAACCCCGTGCCTCACACATGCTAGGCAAACGCTCTACCACTGAACACCAGCCCCAGCCCTTAGCCTATAAATTCTTATATAGGCTACAAACAGAAGTACTGCAAAAATGCTCTAAGTGAACTAAGTAAGCTAGACCAAAAAAAAAAAAAACACATGTATTGTAGTATTGTCGGACTCAACTTATATAAGGTACTAGAAAAGGCAAATTCATAGAGATAGAAAGTAGAATTGTGGCTACCGGTGGAAGGAGGGTGGAGGAGGGGAAGTGATGAACAAGCAGAGTTTCTGCTTGAGGTGATGAAAAAGTTCCAGAAACTGATAGTGGTAAGATGATTGTTGTAGTACTGAAGGCACTTAATATCCCTAAATTGCATACTCAAAAATCATTAAAATGGGTAAATTTTATATTATGTATATTATTATGGTTTGGATCTGGAATGTCCCCCCAAAGACTCGTGTGCTCAGAGGGGGCTCTAGGGAAAAGATTAGATCAGGAGGGCTTTGACCTCGGCAGTGGTTTGTTTAATCTGTTCATAACCGATTGGACGACTGGGAGGAGGGACCTAGCTGGAGGAAGCAGGTCACTGGAGGTGTGTCCCAGAAGGGTTTATCTTCTCTCCAGCACCTGCCTCTCCCTGTTTCCCTGCCTCCGTGAGCTGAGCAGTTTTGCTTCACTGTGCCCTTCCACCATGTGTTCTGTCTCGGCTCAGGATAGAGCAGTGAGTTGGCAGACCGTGGCTGAGACCTCTGAAACTGCGGGCCAAAACAAACCTTTCCTTCTCTATTTTGTTATTGTCAGGCATTTTGGTCAGAGTGATGCAAGATTGACTAATGTATTTTTTACCACAATAAAAAATTATCTACTTGCCCCACAAGATAAAACCAAGACTGGCCAATAGTGCCTTTCATGCCCTCACCTCGGCCAGTACCTTCAGCTTCATCTCCCGCCTCTTCCTGCCTGGTCCCTTGGAGCCAGTGAACTATTCTTCTTTCACTCTGAAGTTCCAGGCTTCCTCCTTCCCTCAAATCTCAGTTCCCACTTCCTCCTTCAGGAGAAACCCTTTCCTCCCCACTCCAGATGCTGCACTCAGCACCCTTCATCTGCTCTTTGCATGTCACTTAGACCAGCTCCTATTCATCCTTCAAGAGAAACCCCCTGAGAAATCCCACTTCCTTTGCTCAGGTTGCTTCTCCCAGCTCGTCACTGATGTTTCTAAGCCTCTCTATGCTCTTTTCTCTTTGTGGGGCCATTTCTACTGCTCTCTCACTAGCTTGAGAGCTGCTCGGGGGAGATCGCAGCACTTCAACTTGCAGTCTTATGATGGAGGGAGAATCCTGCTCAGAATCCCGTTCTGAATGAATGAATAAACCATAAATAACCTACTGCTTTTAAACTTGGACATGGGAAGAAAAGATCTTTGTTTTGCTGGGAAATAGAATAAGAATTTGTCGTACTTTTTCCACCAAAGCTGTAGTGGTCTTATTCCAAAACTGTAAGAGTAAACTGGGAAACATTCATGATTTATTTGATTTCAGTTTCGGTTAGTTGGTTTTCTTTTAGTTTTAAGGATATGCTGTGAAGACTGCTATGGTCTGTATATGGCTTGGGTTTGTCCCCTACAGGTTCATGCATTGATCCTCAATGGTGATATTGAGAGGTGGTAGAACCTTTAAGAGGCGGAGCTTAGTGCCAGGTAATTAGGTCATTGGGGGTGCTGTCTTGGGAAAGAGTTAGCATATCCCTTATGGGATCCTGTTTAGTTCCTACGAGAGTGGTTTTTTAATTAAAAAAAAACTGGCTTCACTTATCACTACGTGACCTCTTCCATACCTACTCCTGCTGTTATGATGCCATCCACCACGAGACCCTCACTAATGCCAAACAGATGGTTGAACCATTGCTCTTGAACCTCCAGAACCGTGAACTAAATGAGCTTCTCCGTTTATATTACCCAGCCTCATTATAACAATAGAAAAGGGATGAATACAAATCCTCAGTTGTCATTATGTCTAGCTTTAATAAGAAAAATACTGGGGGAGGGAAAAAGAAAGAGAAACTTTTAGTAACTTCCTGAAATTGTGATTCTTTCAAGGAGGATACATTCCCTCACCTAATGTCATTTCTTCACATTTTTATTCTAACTTGTACTAATTAGCCAAACTCCACCTTCCCAACACAGATCATTACATCATCACTCTCGGTGGCTTTCAGTGGTCCCTGTCACCATCAAGTGTTTTCCTTCTGTCAAAGTCACTCTTAAACATAAACTTGTAGGAAAGCACAACAGAAAAAGATAATAATAAGTACAAATTTTTAATGCCTATTATCGCAGGCATTGCCCTGTCTATACTGCTTATGCCACTTACATTAGTTTACTTTGCTAGGAGTGTCTTAACAAAATTCAAAACGCCCCCTCAGTTAACCTTTCCAACAACCCATGGAGAAATGTGTTATCTCCGTGTTACCACAGAGAGGCTTAAACAGAAATAAATGTATTATCTCCCAGCCCTGGAGGCTAGAAGACAAGATCAAGTTGGTTTCTTCTGCGTGCTTTGAAGAAGGACGTGATCCATTCCTCCTCCCTTGTTCGGGTGGTTTGTTGGCAATCTTGGGTGTTCCTTGGCTTGTGATTTCTGACCTGTAGGCACTCTGATCTCTCCCTCAATCTTCACATAGTGTTCCTCTTGTGTATCTGATTAAAATTTTTCCCTTTTTATAAGGATACCAGCCATCTTGGAGTAGGGTAGGATAGGTATACTTAATCTTACTTAATTTCATCCACCATGAACCTATTTCCAAAGAGTGTAACAATCTGATGTACTGAGGAGTTAGAGCTTCAATATATGAATTTGGAGGGAGACAAAATACAATTCATAACAACCCCTCATTTAACCTCTCTAACAACCCACTGAGAAATGTTTTATCTCCGTATTACAAAGGTTGAGTCCAAGGATCAGTGAGGCTGCATAACTACCTCAGCCTAGAACAATCAGTGGTGAGGAAGCTGGGATTCAAAACAGGGTCTGATTCCAACCCCCAGGCTCTTCTCGCCGTATAAGCAAAATACCTTCAGTTACAGTCTCTGCCTTACTTCTTTTAGGCTTGGTAAATAACTGTCAACTGATTGAGTCTGGGCCTTTTCACTATTACATAATGATTTAATTCCATTTCAAAATATTTACCAAGTGCTTGCTACTGTAAGTATCTTCAGGCCCTGGGGTTCAAAGATGATTTGAAACATGGACCAGGCTTCAAGGCACTTAAAATTAATGAAAGAGACATACATATAAGCAAGTCACTATTTCATAAGGAACATTAAGTAAGTGTTGGGAAGAGATTCAAACATCGTTGCTTGGAGGATTAGTGCTAATGGCTGGTAATTCAGCCAATCATTTTTATATCCTCACACAGATGACCAGGAACTGAGGAAAGAGTTCACCATGATGCTCTGCCATGTCCCCTGCCTCCATGAAACTTTTGTGGACATGCTGTCCCACTGAAAACTTCATTTCTGAAGCAAAATTAGCTTCCTAGAAACCTGGTCTCAGCATGAGGCTCCTTCCTGTCTGTTGAGGTCATTCAATCGCTCTCAGGGAGCAGGTTCTGGTTCTTGAGACATTTAATCTTAGCAAGAAGCAGCCAAGCAAGAAGCAGCCTCTTTTCTCTGAGACAGATAATGAAGTTTCCACGAGAATTCAGGAAGACATTTTCTTTAGTACCCATGTATGCCCAAATGTCACAAATCTGCCCTTCTCTCAGGGAGAGGTACTCAGAGGTGAATAGAGCCAATCTTTTCTTTACTGTAGCTACCCTGTCTGCTGGCTGAGACATTTTCAATGAAGGCACTTCTTCAAAGCAATATTATATACAGTCTGTGCCTTTGAAGTTGTCCAATAAATACTGTAGAACTGGTATAAGTGTATCCTCCTCTTAACTGTGTACACGCGCGCACACACACACACACACACACAAATGTACCTATCTCCACTCTCAATGCAGTCAAGGCTTGTAACCAGCAGAGATGGAATTCTCTGGGCTTTAAAGAAAGATCTTCTTGCAGACATGAAAATGCCTGTTTTAAGCATATTCACAGGGTCAGATCACTTAGATTCCAAAACTTCCAGAGAGAGCACACAGAACAAGAGAAAGGTGAGAGGACATTTTATTCTTTTTTTTTTTTTTTTTGCAAGGGGGTGTTGGTACCTACTTTTCATCCTTTGGTTTTTCATTAAATGTGGCAAAAACAAAACAAAACTAGTTTAGCATTTGGGTTTCTGTCTCAAAAATACAGCCATAAACATTTCACGTTCTCAAATCTCTCTGGTCTTCTATCTGCAAAAATAATTCACTCAACGCATTCATCCAGCATTTTTTGAATGCCTATTTTGCATGAAGCACAGGGCACAGAGAAGCTATCAAGGAGCTCAGACTGATTGCTTTGATGATGACAATGTCAAGGGTAACAACAACAGATAATGAAGATGCTGGCACCTGCAGGGTAAAGCCTGTCCTTTACTGTATCAGTGTCTGGCATGGATGGACTACAAAGTTAGTAGCTCAGTCACATCTTCATGAGTAAGAATGGCAAATATGAAGTACTCACTGAGACACAGCATGTGGAGACAAGCTATGTCAGTCAGGGAGAAAACTAAGAAAGGAATGAAATAAAAACTCTTTCCCCGAACAGGTAAATCCCCAGTGCTACTAAGCAGCTACTAGTAGGCATTAACTATAATACGAAGTTCTTTCACATCTAGTTATATGACTTATGGTGCCTTGGGACATTGAGCTCCTGGTGCTCAGTCCCTCTGACTCAGGGACTTATCCTAGCACCCCACCCTGACTCTTAGGCCTTCAGCCTTGGACTGGGAGTTACATCATCACCTCTCCAGGTTCTACAGCTTGCAGAAGGCAGATTGTGGAACTTCTTGGCCTTCATGACTGTGTGAGCCAATTCCTGTAATAAATCTCCTCATATATCTATATATATCCTATTGATTCTGTTTCTATGGAGAACCCTGACTAATACACTATTTGTCATGTCATGGCAGCTTTTGGCCCCAGACTTATTTCCCTGTTGTTGCAAGACGGCTATGGTAGCTCTAAGCATCATATCCTAATCCAACTGTCTCAAAGGAGAAACATCTTGGGGCCGGGGATATAGCTCAATGGGAGGGGACTTGCCTACCATATGTAAGCTCCTGGATTAAATCTCCAGAAACTCAAAATAAAACAAAACAAAAAGCTTTCTTCGCATTCCTTTTGAACAGCATAGAACTTTCCAGAAGCTCTCCCTGCAGATTTTCTCTAAAGTCTTATTGGCCTGAATTGCGGGTTCTATGCTTACTCCTAAACCGATCACTGACAAAGGAAATGGAATTACCACAATTTGTCTAACCATCAAGATTCAGCCTCTGGGACTGGAAAGGAAGCCAGGACTCCCTGAAGAAAATGGCTGTCAATTCCTGAGCAAAATGGGAATGCCTACAACCAAGACGACCCAGCAGTAGTTGGTGGGAGGAAGGAATGGGTAGATGGGAGCAATCACGGTCGGCCACAGCAGTGGCACAAGCAGAAGCACCTCCAGGCAAGAATCCTTTTCTGAGGACCACAGGGCTTGACCTTGTCTCACAGATGAGCTTCTCTTACAGGAACGAGTTTTGCTGATCTTTAGGAGAGCTGCTAAGGACACACTGTGCTGTATATTCTGTTGGTTCATATTACACCACCTTGACCTGAAGCCAAATTATGCATAAGAGTTCTAAATTGGTTTATGGCTAGAACAGGCGAGCTGATGTCATTTGTCAAATGTGGCACTCTAGAATTATCTTCCCAGCATAAAACTAGGCAAAGCTTTTTCCACAGAAGACTTGTAGGAGAAATATGTTTTCGAAACAAGAATGCAGCACGCTACAACTTACTCCATGTGGAATAACCAAGCAATGGAGCCAGCCCTCTGTGGTACTGGCGAAGCAAATGAGGCAGCCATGATGGTGAAGACATCCTTCAGGTTTAACCACATGAAATTTGGAAAAGGAAATTTGGGTGGTGCTTCCTGAGTTGATCTTTCCTTATAAAACTGAAATTATGAGCTTCCTTGAAAAGAAGCAGTTTGCTTTTTTGCATGCAAATTACTCACAGGTAAATAGGGCTCAATATATTTTTTAAAGATCCCCAGTTTACCTATACAAGGCTTTTTGTGTAGTATCGGATAGCTCTCTTTTGATTAATGGCTTATAGTGAAATTCCTTCAAAATTATCAAAACTAGAACACTCTCAAGTATTGCTTACTCTTGGCAATATTACCAGCACTAAATCTTTCTTTGCAGATGTGAAAGCTTTCTCCCAGATTTACACCAGGATTCTCAGCAATGGTTGTACACTGAATCATCTGCAGGTATTTAAAGTACATTGATGACTTGGTATCACTCCTTGAGTTTCTGATTTGATACAGGGTGAAGCTTGGGGTACCGACATGTTCTAAATCTCCTCAGGTGATTCTAACATGCAGCCAAGGTTGAGCACCAGCATCAAAATCACCTGGAGGGCTTATTATGACTCATATTTCTGGGTACAACTTTAGTTCCTGATTCAATAGGTCAGGGATGAGCCCAGGGATCTGCATTTTTAATGAGTTCCCCAAAGAAGCTGATGTTGCTGGTCCGGAGACCCGAGTTTGAGATCCATTGCTGTCCAGTAGAGTTCAGCAAACCCCTAGGTCACAGGTCTAATCTGGCTGGAGATCTGTTTTTGTATAACCCATGAGCTAAGAATATCATTTTAATAAAGTTGTAGAGAAAGAGAAACAAAACAACAGCAACAAAAGAAAGAAAGAAAAAAAAAAAACGAAGCAAAGACACACGGCTTGCAAAACCTAAAATGTCTACTATCTGCCCTTTTACAAAAAGTGTTTATTGATCCCTACTCTAGAGGATCTTGAGGTCTTGCGGGGGCGGGGAAACAAGAATCCAATAGAGCATGGAAAAACCTTTGGTGGGGAAATATGTTCTTAAAGGCACAGGGGAAACTCTAAACATAGCTGAGAGATTATTAATCCCCTACAATGTGCCAGGAGAGTGGCCTAATTTCATTATAATTATGATAATACAGTTATCACTGCCCTTTAGATCAGGAAATTGAGAGGCTCCAGGGATATTAACTTGCTAGTATCTAAGGCTAGTGGAGTGATAGACCTCTGATTTAAACGTTTCTACTAACGATACTATGTCCTAGAAAAGTTCTGTTTAGCAGTGGCTGTAATTCCCAGACTGAGTCTAAAAATATAATAGGCATAAGCATCTAAAGCATCTTTTTTTTTCCCTAGGTTAGGTTCAAATTCTTATTGACCCCAGACATTGTGCCAGGCACATGTGTTACAAAACCCTGACAACTATCTCTGCCCTCAAGGAACTTAAAGTCCAGTGAGAGAAACAGATATGGACAGAAGCCCAAAGTTCAGTGGGGTTCAGAGGAGGGAGTGGTTAGGTAAAGCTTTGCAGAGCAGAGGGTCCTTAAAGGATGCTAGTTCCCCGGTTGGGCAAGGCACAAAGGTTTCCTAGCGGAGGAACCGCACTGATACTTCAATATAGGTAAGTTCCAGATGCAAGGATTTTCCCAGCTTGAGGAGACTAGCAGGACTCCTGCGGACTCCACAGCTCAACTTTGCCTTGGGCATCTGGCTCTACAAATAAGACACAATTCAGCAGCCAGCAGAAAGAGGCCCCTGGCCAGCCGGTGACCACAGCACTTAGTGTATGACAGTAAATGTTGATCCAATTTTAGTGAAACAAGAAACTTTCAATTCTATTCCATGGGTTTATGTAGTCATTTCCAAGCAAGGTTATTAAAAGAAATGCTTATTTGAGTTAATGCTTGGTCTGCTGACGGACCCGCCAAGTTGTAAAAGAACGTGATAATGACACAGGGTTGGGTTTCATATGGCCACTTTTTGGGCAGAATAATCTGAAACCTCTTATTTTTTATATGTGTGATTTGTTGCACTGAGCTGGGAAAGCAGGCAGGATTCTGCATCATCAAACTGATCCTTGTTCAAGAGACTAATATATCACTTCTCATTTGAATTCATTTCTAAGGTCAAGGTTCAGTTAAAACCTGTAGGAAAGAAATACTTTGGGTTGCCCAGCATTGCATTCTGAGGCTACAGAGAGTAAGGAATCCACAGTTCTGTTGGGTGCAGGAGAGGAGGCAGGCATTGGAACCCAGAGAGCATCAAAGCAGCTTAGTAAATGCAGAGGTCAAGTTTGGACAGCCAGAACCCAGATGAGGCACTCTTAAGCTCCAGGGGACTTAAAGAAGTGTTGTGGGGGAGACTGCATTGAGCAGAAAATTTCTTCTGAAGTCTAATGGCAACCACTTTGACTATTTCTTAGTGACAGGTTGTCTCCTCCTCTCTCTCTTTCCCCTCTCTCTCCCTCCCTCCCTCCCCCCTCTCTTTCTCTCTCTCTCCCTCTCTCTCTTTCCCTCTCATTTCTTCTGTAGTGCTAGAGGACTGAATCCAGGATTTCTCCCATGCTAAGCATGCACAGTACCTCTAAGCTACACCCCAGCCCCAGGTTGGTATTTTTATTTGTTTGTTTTTGTTTTCTTATTACAAACCACATATCTGACCCTTCAGTTTGACCTGGCTCTTAGTAATGTAGGTGTAGTCTGAGAGGAATGGTATCATTTCTCACTGAAGTGCAGTGTCCCTGGGGAGGTGAATTGAGACTGTTTTAAGGACATGACTTAAGACCAGATCACAGATCTTAGGAAAGGTACTGAGCCATAACTCAACCTAGGAAAAGCAGAACGTTTATATGGAAATACGCTAGAATCTGTCATTTACATCAGGTATTCCTTTTTTTTTAAATTTTATATGCTACTTTTTAAAGCTTAGGAAAATAATAAACAATCATTGCAGAAAATTTGGTGAATCAGGCAAAAGCACAAAGAAAAACATTTATCATATTAGCACAACCCAGAAGCAATATTTTAGTATTCTGGAATATTTCCTTCTTTATTTTTCCAGGCACATATAGATATATAGGGTTTAAGTAACCAAGGTTGTACTGAATACATAGACATACATAGCTTTGTTTTCATTTAACATTATTTCTTATGAATTTTCTCATTATTACACAATTCCATCAAAAACTTCCTACTTGAATGGTTTAATTATTTTAACCATTCTCTTTCTCTTCAAACATCTGTATTTTTCCCAGTTTTGGCCATAATGAGTAATGCAATGAAAATAATGTGATAAATATGACTTTGCCCTTGTTTGACTGGGAATTTTAAAGGTTTTTGGCACATATTATCAAAATGCTTTCCAGAAAATCTGTACTCTTGCCAGTATTAAGTATTATTATTTCTGAAATATGTACTAGAGTAAGAGATCAAACTGAGTATCTCATTTTAACTTCTGTTTGTGTTTTACTATTTTTTTTCTTTCAAACTAAAGTTTTTATTTTGTATTTCTTAGAAATAATTATTTTACAGTTGTTAAGACTTGAATTTTTAGTCATATAGATACAGAAAAAGGAAAATATTCATAAAATTAATTGGTTAGGTATTCTTTTTTTTTTAATTTTTTTATTGTTGGTTGTTCAAAACATTACATAGTTCTTGACATATCATATTTCACACTTTGATTCAAGTGGGTTATGAACTCCCATTTTTACCCCATATACAGATTGCAGCATCACATCGGTTACACATCCACTGTTTTACATATTGCTATACTAGTGTCTGTTGTGTTTTACTATTAATGTTGACCATTTAAATTGTTTTTAGTAGCTATTTTTACCTTTTCTTCTTAAAATTGTGCCCTTTGCTAATTTTCTATTGAGGAATTAATTTTTATACTGATTAAATTATGTGGGTGCTTTGTAACAGAAGCTACTAAATCTTTACATACCAATAAAAATATATTCTTAATTTTCATTTGCCTTCAGCAATAAATAAATAAATAATAAATAAATAAATGTGACTTTGATACAATAAAAAATCTATAAATTTTCATGTTTAGGTTCCTTTCTCAAATGTAAGAGAAACATCTAAACTTTACTTCATTTTTAAAACCCTTGCTACGTTTTCTCCAATTATCTCTGAAATATTTTGGAGTTTATTTTGATTTACGATGTGAGGTAAGGACCACACGAATATCACACTGATGAAAGCTTCCAAAGCAATATTCCAGGACCAGGAGGTGGGTTTCATTCTTTTTATGTGAAACTCAGCAAGAATCAGATAGCACAGGAAATCAGAATTAACAGGGCCAAGATTCCTCAGGCAATCTTTCCTTTACTTGAAATCAGTGAGATCAAGCTAGAATGTATGTTCCCCTGCATTTGACTACAGCGAGTCTAGAAGGTAAAATGAATTCTATCATCTTGATCTGAAGAAGCAAATTTATTATTATCAGAATTCAAATCATCTATTAGACAAACTCTTCCAAAACCTGGAGCATGTGGGAGAAAATAAAACAGTGTCCCTGACATTCACTTATTCAATGCATATTTTTTGAATGCTTATGTGTATAGGCATGTTCTATATCGTGAAATGGCTGGAATTATAATCGCTATGTTCAGGACACAGCACCAGCATGTCCTCTACTGTGGAATAGAGAACCTCTGACATTTTGATCTGTTTCATATGTTTGAAAGAAGCAATTCTAAAATATAATTAGTTCAGAAATGCCTTCATATAGGACATAGCATTATTAGGAGGGAACGCAATGACAGAAGTTTCTAGCATACTCAACTACTTAAAAGGAGAGAAAAATAATATTTAGCCAGGTCTTACCCAAGGGGTATTTTTAGTATTTTTATTTTATTTTAGTATTTTTAGTATTTTTTGGTATTACACAGTCACTGGAAAGTTATACCACACTGTGGGCTGGCTGTAATATTCCAAACTTAGAAAATATTCTGCAAAACTATCAAATTCCCTTTGGTATTACCCACCCACAATTCTCAGTAGTCTAAGTTTATTTTTTTGGTTTCGAATTAGAACACATTATCTTGTCCCTCTCTGGAATTGCTTCCGTTGAAGTAAGCCTGAGGCCCTTGGCATTTACTGAAAGATGGTATGACCAATAGTCTTATGAAGTTCATTGCTGCATTAATCATAGAAACAAGGACATTGTCTCACATAGCACTTGCTGTGCCTCCTGTGATATTCCATCTCAAAACGTAGCGGGTAGCTCACTGATAGAGCATGTGATTAGCAGGTGTAAGGCCCTGTGTGCAATCCTTAGAACCAATTCCCCCAAAACCCATAAATAAAGTAAAATAAAATTTTTCCTATGTAGAACCATGCCTGTCACCCAACCCTTTTATAATTCTTCTTCCTAATTTATTTTCGCTTGTGATTTTTATTCCTGTGTTATTATTTGGGGATTGGTCGTTTCCTCTGATTTCATTCTTGCCAAGCACTATTCTAATAAATTATTACTTCCTGGGTAGCTTGATATAGGAGGAATGGCAAAGGCAGGGACAGTGTCCTCTTGCACAGCAGCGTAGATCAACAACACTGGGTGCCTGGGTCACTATGCTAAGAAGGAAAGCAGTCCTGTGCTCAGTGAGCAAGGTCTGCCCTGAGCTTAGTAGGAGAAAGCATTGGCACTTCTACCAGATATCTGACACTTACGTCTTAAGTAAAACACATGGCTATTCCGAGAAGAGAAGCACAAACATGTTGTTAATGCCTTACTTTTTGACTTATAAGCTAGTAATTATCAGTTTCACTGGTTCAAATCCATTTCTGAAAGCATGACTATACCTATGCAAAACAAGGTGTTGAACTTCACATTTACATGGGATCTTGGTCATAAATCTTGCTAGCACTGGCCTCGGGACAGGCAAAATACACTTTTTCCTGGAAGGGGAGATTTCAGGAACCTGGTAACTAAGTGTCCCTCCAACTCAGGGTACGAAAATTTATAATTAGAAGTTAATTTCTCTAGATTCTCAAAGCTGGTTCTTTATAAATTCTTTTACTGCAATAAGTATTAAAAGGGGTAACACTTGATCTCTTACCTGTTAATTAAGTGGTTGGCTACCAGTTAAGAGGAGAGTGGGGCCTGGAGATACAGCGGGGACGTGAAGAGTTCTAAGGAGGCAGAAGAGCCGGGATTTGCTTATTTCACAATCTTGCCTGGGTTAGTCCACAGCTCACTTGAGATAAGCAATGAGTAGGTACAGGTGCATCCTTTCTGGCCATAAATAATGAGGCATGCAGCCATTGTCTAACAAGGAGTTGAAAGGGACATGTGGGCAACCACCAATGACACAAAGAGAGTCCCGCGTGCTGATGGGATTCTTAATTTTTAGTAAATAACTTGTTATTCAACTTCTCTCAAATCCAGCAGACATGTTGCTGAGAAGGGCTTGTTTTTCAAATTGGCACATTAGGAGTCATTCATCCACTGTACCAAGAACAAATACACACGTTTCTCCTGGGTTTATGGGATCTAGCAGGCTGCAAATGATACTTGGGATGTAAAAGAAATGGGAGACTCAGCTCCTGCCTCTGAGGAGGTTACATCTGGCTGGGAGATGAGTGATGAGAACATGAAACAGCTGGCGAATAATACCAGGCTGGAAAAAATCAAGCATGAAGGTGTTGGGCTCTGACTACAAGCACTGAGAAATTTAAAGATAAAAAAGATCACACAAGGAGAGAACTCAAAGAACAGACACGTTGAAAGGGATTGCAAGAGGCTGCTCTTCCCGTTTCAGGTGTCAGTAGCAAACTCTGGCTGTCCCCTGGGAACAACTGAAAACAGGACAATGTGATATTCCACCTCTGCCCTGGAGAGCCCAGCATCCCACCCCCAGAACATCTAGTCAACCACCTTGAGAAGGAACTCACGGACTCTTGAGAATTCTAGAATCATCCGCAATTTAAAAAGAAAGCAATTCCCTAGGCTTCTTGGTGTGTAAGTTCTTTGTTGCTAATTATGAAATTTACTATTCCGGTCATCACTATTCTGGAGACATCATGTAGCGTAAGGATCTGAGGATGAGTGTAGCAGATACAAATCTCAATCCAAAAAGTCATGCTCATTTCTATTTGAATTTAGGAAAACATTGGTACCATTCTGTAATCTCACATGAAGTACCCACTTGAATGTTCAGGCCAGTTGTCTGGAACGATGTTCCTCTGTTTGAGTCTAACCAGTTGTTTTCTTCATCCTTTTTTTTTTTAATGGATCTTTAATTAATTAATTTATTTATATGAGGTGCTGAGGATCAAACCGAGGGCCTCACACATGCCAGGAAAGTGCTCTACCACTGAGCCACAACTCCAGCCCCATCCTTAGTCACTTTATATTTTATAATTCAATTTCTGTTTGGTGCCTTGCCTGAATAGGGGAACTGAGGCAGCCCTTTCAGGCCCAAATGTGAAGATTTTAGTGTGAGACATGCTATCTCGACCACGTTTTCTAAGCATCACTAAAATTTTCGAAATTCTGTCTTTAAGAAGATCCCCCAAAGCTTATGAAAGATGCTAACAACATGGCCTCCTTTCAAATATACTATCTTCATTTTCCCACTTTCTCTCAGTTCACAACTGAGTTCTGGAAGCTTCCATTGTGCTAAGTTGTCAGGGAGCTTCTATGAGGAGAGGATCCATTTTCCTGAACTCATCTCTCCATGCAGCTATCTACTGACATGTCTTCACCGTGGTTGGTCTTTAGACATTGGTTCACACAGGCCAATTTGAAGACGGTTCACCAGGTCCATTCTGCACAGCCATGTCTTTCTACTGTTTGGGGAACTTGGTGAGTGAACCCACAGCCCTGACTGCCTGGGATTGGCTGCTTCCCTAGGACCCAAGCGGGGCAGAGTCTTTCTTTGTATGAATCGCTGACATGTCTATGAAGCCATTACTTGTCCTCATCCCCACTCTCCCACTCCTCAGTGCAGAAAATCCTTTTCTAGTCTGGGGCCAAGAAATCTTTTATGTAGACGGGTGGTTCTCAAAGTGTGGTCCTTGGTTCAGAAGCAGCAGGATCACCTGAGAACTTGTTAGAAATGCAAATTTTCCCCTCCTCATTCCTACTGCATCTTAAATTCTTAGGGTAGGATCTAGTGATCTTCATTTTAATAAACTTCCCCAGTGATATAGGATGCAAGAAAATTTGGAATCCATTAACTTATGCCTTGAGTTTTTTTTTCCTTCCCCTCATACACTGGTTCTTAAATTTTTAATATGCATCAGAGTTACCACAGATTATTGAGCCACACCTACAGTTTCTTATCCAACAGGTCTGGGGAAGGCTTGAAAATTTGCATTTTCTGGCAGGTTCTCTGGTGAAGATGCTGATTCTGCTGGTCTGGGGACTACATTTTAGAGAACCATTGCCCCAGAGCACTTGATTCCATAGCTGTCCATTCTCTTCCTTCTGTGTCTTCCGGTAGGAGGCATTCCATTCTTATTGATAATTTAATCAAACACATCTTCTAGAAATTTGCTTGTGTATAAATGCTTGCGATTCTGAGTCAAACGTCACCAATTTGTCGTGGGCATATATCAGTGTTCTTGGAAAGCCACTGTCTGAAGCTGGGCCAGCAGCTCTCAATCTTGCCATCCCAGGTTCCCTTCCTGGGTCCAGGGCTCCCACAGCTGGTCCCTGTGCAGGAGAACATCCCACAAGACTCAGAAGGAGGAAAAGAGCCCACCGTTCGCCTCATTAATCTATGTTTTACAAATAGCAGGTCTGAATTCGGTTGGCTTCTTTCTGCCTAGAACCCAAGAGAAAGATACTGAGCATAATGTGGCTCTAGAGGAGAGGGAAATCAGAGAAGGTGTGGGAGGGAGGTTGGGGTAAGTGAGCCAACGCCTGGAGAGTCAAATGCTGGTTTCTTGAGGCAGAAATTTTTTGCCACGGTTTGGAGTAGAAAGGAGAACCCCACGGAATCTTGAAATTTAATTCTTGTTAATTAATATCCCCAGAATTTTGGAGAAGTGGCCACCACCTGGTTTCTGCTTTCTTAAATTTAAATCCTTTCCTCTTACTCTTGTTCTCTTCTCTTCCTCCTTCTCCTACTTTTTCTTTTGCTTTCAGAGTTATCAGAATCCCCAGTTCCTTTTACCCCATTTATGTTTTGTTCTTTACCTGGCTTTCTGAAGAGACACAAATTCTCATCATCACCATTATTACATATTTTTTGTTTGGTTACCACAGAACAATTACTTGTAGTCTTCAAGGCACAGCCACACTCTCAGCTAGGCCAGGGGCCACCCCCGATGGCTGCTTATTCTACATTTCTTAAAAAACAAAATTCTATTTTGTTAAGTGGCCCACATGGTTCTGGATGGAAGAATCTACCAAAGAACATGCTGAATATTAGTTACCATGAGTATTTAGGTAGTTCAGCATCATTTATTAATACGTCCAAGCATTGCTATTATTAGGATGGCCCTGAGGGTTCCCAGAACACTTCACTTACAGTAAAGTTGTGAAGACTTTTCTGCTGAAACAACACTCCATGCCAATGTGGTGACAGGGCAGATTCTGTTCCTTACACCTGTGCTACAATAGAATGGGGCGATCTGTGCTCTTTAAATACCTACTCTAATTTTCTGTTTCCATCTTTTTGTTCTCTCTGGTACTAATCACAGCACCTTATTTTTTATAGGCACTGAGCAAATATTTATGGAGTTGAATGGAATTAAATTCAATAGAGACTTCTAGTTAATGATTGGAAAGGCTTTTCTTCTCCTCTCTTCCCTGTGAGACCAATGATAACAATAACCATAACAAAAAATAACAAACCACAGAGAGGAAAATGAAATCAAGGAAGGAGCAAGGCAGAAAATGATAATCTATGAAGAGTAACTTTCATGTAGAGTAACACATGAATCAAACACAGGGAACACAGCAAAAAGGAGCACATACCTTATGCCCCCAAGGGCATGTAAATATTTTAAAGTGATTGGCTGCCCTGAGGGTCACAAGCCCATCTGTTGTGCATCAGTAGGTCTGGTGGTGTGCAGGTGGCTTGTGGGAAAGTCCCAAACCTGGATTCACATCCCAGAGCAGCAGGAGAGGAGGGCTGAGGAACAATCCGAGAAGGTCTGCTATATCTGCAAGAGCAGGGAGTCACATTGATGGGGTAGACAAGAGAAGGCAGGAGACAATCAATTTACCTGTTGTTGCTATTACATAAAGAAAACAATCAGAAATAATAATCACCAAATAGCAATTTAAAAAGCATATAAGAGACAGGTGGATTTTCTGTTTATTCTAAAGGTGGCTCCAGAGTGTGAAATCTGAGACACGTATATGGTAGAACAGGGTGAAAAAGTTCTAAACCCAGTTTGCCTTCTGCCTTTATTCAATTCATGTACCCTTCCCATACAACTTTTTTAAGTAATGGGTCCAGTTATATTTTGCAACTCAATTTCTATTTGGTGGCATCAGGCCAGTTGCCTGAATAGGGGAACTGAGGCAGCCATTTCAAGTCCAAATGTGAAGATTTTAGTATGAGACATGCTATCTTGTCCACGTTTTCTAAGCATCACTAAAATTTTCAAAATTTCTGTTTTTAAGAAGATCACCCCCAAGTTTATGAAAGATGCTAACAACACGGCCTCCTTTCAAATATGCTATCTTCATTTTCCCACTTTCTCTCAGTTCACAACTGAGTTCTGGAAGCTTCCATCGTGCTAAGTTGTCAGGGAGTTTTGAACTGGCCTTAGAGTTGAGTTGTAACTAAAAAATTAGCCACAAAGAAAAAGGTACGAGACAAGCAAGAATCAGTTAAAATATACTCACCAAATGAAAACGTGCCACAGAATACGTGTTTCCTCTTGACAGTGAATAAGTAAACTGTGGTCTCTAGAAATAAATTAAAGGGGAGATAAAGGTATTCAAATAAAAGGTGCAAGACTATTAAATGAGACGAGGAGAGAACAGACAACCTTTGTGAATAATAAAGAGAAAAATAAAACCTTTGTACATAACAGAAATCACAGGTGCAGCAGGAAAGATCGATAATATTAGGGGAAAGAAGACAGGACAGAGACAAATAGGGAAAAATGCAAAAGAATACAATTAAGGAGGGTGAGACAAAAAGGAGCACACAGAAGACGGTGGAGAGCTTTACTACCCTTGCTGTATCAGAAGAAAAGAAGAGATGAAATAGGAAATGGAAAAGTTCTGAAGGTGTAGTAGGAAAAGCTTTGGAGGATGATAAAACCCTGAATCTCCTGCCTTCGTCTTCTTTAGCTTTGAGATGAAAGTGATGAAACAGTGGATGACCTTGTCAGCGAAGGGTCTTGCAGCCCTTCCCAATGTCTTCTGCAGTGATTGATTTATTCAAAGGTTTTCATATATTCTTCTTGGCATAATTTTGGTCATTTATATTTTACTAAGAAATTTTGTGTTGCTATATTTGCAAAGTTGTTTCCATGGAATTGCATGCAATTCTGTCTTATATATATATTTTCCCCTTGAGTTTCTAGGGATCAAAGCCAGGGCTGTGAGTGCGGGGTAAGCACACCCAGCCCTACACCCTTGACCCTATAATTATTTTTAACTCTCCTGTACTGTAATTTGCTATTTTTTCTTCTCTCATTTCCAGTCTTCTCCATTTTACTCCCTCCCATTGCCTTAATCAAGTTTACAATAAATTATGCATTTTATTGGCTTTTTGGAAATGCCAGCATTTCCATTAACTTATCATTCTACTAGTTTTTGTTTCTCATTTCATTAAGTTCAAATTTTATCCCTGAAAATTCTCTTTTCCTAAATTACAAATAAAATTCTGGATAGATAGTAATTTTCTTCATCTTTTATCTTTCTTATTTAAAATAATACACCATAGAGGCATTATGGCTTCTTATTTTTGACTCAGAGTACGTCTTTGATTGATTCATGTATAAAGCGTTTTCATTTTTTCATTGCCTTCTTGGAGTTTATAATTTTAGTTTTGAGATCTTTTTGATTTAATGGCTATTTAGAAGTCCCCTAATTTCAAAGTAGTTAATTTTTTAAAAATTTTTGGTTAACTTTTTATAATTTATTTCTAACTTTACTGGATTCTTTATAACAACATCTAAAGTTTTCTTTATATGTATATACCAGGGATTGAACCCAGGGACATTTAACTGCTGAGTCACATCCCCAGCCCTTTTTATTTTTATTTTGAGACAGGGTCTCACTAAGTTGCATAGTGTCCCACTAAGTTGCTGAGGTTGGCTTCGAACTTGTGATCATCCTGCCTCAACCTCCAAAGCTGCTGGGATTAATGGTGTGTGCCACCATGTCCAGCTATTGTATGTTTCATTTTTGTAAATATTTTATTGTCATGAAAATTGTGTATCTTACACAAGGAGTTTCTAAAATTGTTCTAATTTTTGGATTTTGTGATGTATTCTTCAATTTCTCTTTCTCTTCATTTTTGAGTCTCATATTCCCTGATTCTAAAAGAAGTTTACTGTCTCACACTCCGGATGCATTTGAAATAGATTCTAAATAGGTTCATTTGCTTTATTTATTTAGCTCCTATGCTGTTTGGTATAAGAAAGTTTGTGATTATTGTAACTTTTTCATAAAAATGAGCATAAATGTATAAATTTGTGTTATCACATTTTGCTCAGCTAGTCTATTTAGAACTTTTAATCTGAGTTCCCTTCCTGCTTAATTCTAATGTTAACATTCTTTTGTTTGTTTGTATGTGTCTTGGAACACTTTGCCAATGTCTCTATTTTCAACCTTTCAAAATCACTTCGTGCGAAACGTCCCTCTGATGCTTGGGATATTCCCAGGGCTTTTCATTGTGCCACGTGACAGTCACTGTTTCCTTTACAAATATTTAACTGGATTATATCATACACATGGAAAGGGCTCAAATCATTAAGTACACACACAGTTCATAGGATTTTTACAAAGTAGCACAACTTTCTAACAACCTCCAGGTCAAGCTATAGACTACTGGTACCCCAGAACCCTCCATGACCCCTTCCCAGTCCCTGCTCCCCCAAAGTCACCCATGATTCTGCCTTCAAAATTCAATTTTGTGTAAATGAAAATATACTACAAATCATGTTGTGTGTCTTTGTGTTTGCTTTATTTGTGTTCATGTTATATTTGTACATTTTATCTATGCTTCTGTGTGTGGTAGTAATTTATTTTTTTGTATGCTGTATGTCATTTCACAGTAGAAACAGGCTAAAATGTCTTTATTCATATTATGGCTGATAAACATCAGTTTTACTTTTGCGATTATGCTGCTGTGATAATTTTTTTGTACATGATTTTTTGGTATGTACCTATGCAGGCCTGCTCTGCCATTTTTTATTGTTAAATATGTTACAGAAATACCTAAAATTTGTAGGTCTGTATGCCTAATATTATATACAAATAAAATTAAATATTATATATATATACAGAGCTTACTTAAAAGAGAAAGAATGAAAATAAAACACAAATTACAAATAAATACATTCTCCACAAAGAGCCTATAAAATAATAAAAGGGAATTATAATGTTTAAAAACTTACATGTAGTACATAAGTACCTAGAAATTACAAGATGTCAAAATTGACATGTGAGAAAACGAGTTTAATAGACCAGAAGATACCAATAATTACTAAAGTGGTATCTGAAAGACATGTCACCTCTCAAATCCCCGGCACAGATGGTTTTTACATATTAATGTTACAAATATTTCAAATAACAGTCTTAAAGTACTTAAAGAACATAGAAGTACTTAAAGAACATAGAAAACTGAAATTGGAAGTACTTCTGATCCCCAGCATTTTGTTCACATTATTCTATAAACCTGGTATAAAACTGACCTCATAAGTCAATAAGGATAACACAAAAAAGCATATCCAAAAGAAATAATAGATCTATTTTACTAATGATTACTACAATTATGTATGATGCAAAAAAAAAAAAAAACCTAAATAAAGATTTACATTTGATGGAAACATTCTAAATAGAAGTTTAATTATTCCTTTTATATGTGGAATGAAAGGATGGTTTAATCAGAAAATCTAGACACATAATTCACCACATTAGTAGAATAATGTAAAAATATTGAATGATAATCTCAATTGATGTAGAAAAAGCTTTGATAAATAAGTCAATACCTGGTAATGATAAACCTATTAGTAAATAAGGAACTGCAGAGACTCTTTTTAACATGGTAAAATTTTATACTGAAAACTCAAAAAAAAAATTATATAAGTTTTCCTGGGCTGGGGTTGTGGCTTAGCAGTAGGGCGCTCGCCTAGCATGTGTGAGGCCCTGGGTTCAACAGCCAATGTAAGACCCTGGGTTCCATCCTCAGCACCACATAAAAATAAATAAAATAAAGGTATTGTGTCCAACTACAACTAAAAAATAAATATTAAAAAATTATACTTATGGAAAAGCTCAAAATGCAGTCTCTTTAAAATTGGGGACAAGGGGCTAGGGATGTAGCTCAGTGACAGAGTGCTTGCTGGCATGTGTGAGGCCCTGAGTTCAAGCCCCAATCTGAATAAGATTGGAAACAAGACAAGGACACTCACTCTCACTGCTATTGTTGAAAATAAAACTAGTTGTCTTTCCCAACCTCTAAAAAAGGGAAAAGAGAGGTATAAGCAATGCGAGGAAAAAATAAAACCCTTGTGATTTGCATCCTAGTAGGGAAAAAATAATTTAAAAAATTCAGAAGAATAAAGCATAGTGCAAAAATACAGCCAATTTTAAAAAATGGCCACCTCAATTTTTACCAAAATAAAGGATTACTAATCAATAAGGAATAACAAATAATGAACATAGGATAGTTTGGCAGAAAAATTCTTCATCATCTGACATATTATAGATTCAAGTTGTCTCTTCAAGAGTTTTTTACAAATGGAAACAGGCACTGCACTGTCTTTTGTGTCTGACTTCCTTCACTTAGCATGCTTTTTTTTACCTCTTCTTCCTGTTCTGAAACTTTTTTTGTTGTTCCAAAGTATTCCATTATATGGGTTGTTACAGTTGAGATACGAGGGGCCCCCCAAAGTGCATGTGTGAGACAATGCAAGAATTTTCAAAGGTTCAATGATGAGATTAGGAGAGTTATGACTTAACCGTTGGATTACTCTACTAATGGGTTAATTGGGTGGTAGCTCTTGGTAGGTAGAGTGTAGTGGGAGGAGGTAGCTCACTGGGAATGTGACTTTGGGGCTTATATTTGGTCCCTGGTGAGCAAAGCTCTCTCTTCTTCCCTCTGCCATGCCCTCCCTCCATGATGTTCTGCTTCACCCAGGGCCCAGAGCTATAGAGTCAGCTGACCAGGGACGGAGACCTCTGAAACTGTGAGCCAAAATCAACTTTCCTCCTTTCAGTTGTTCTTGTCAGGCCTTTTGGTCATAGTGAGGCTAAACTGACTAAAAGATGGATATACCAAAAGTTTTCCTGAGGATAGATTTTTGGGTCATTTCTACTTTGGGCTATTGTGAATGAACCTGCCAGAGACATTTACATGCAAGTCTTTGTGGAAACTTATGTTTGGATTTCTCTTTGGGAAATGCCGAGGAGTAGGAATGCTGGGTGTGATAGTAAGTATATGTTTGCCTTTTAAAGAAACTGAGAAAATATTTTTATAGTGATCTTTCAATAACACCATGTGCTTAAGAGACTCAACACTTAATATTGTCTTTTTAATCTTAGACACTCATTAACTAGTACCTCATTATTATTTAAACTCACATTTCTAATATTAAGCATGTTTTCATGTGCCTATTGGCAGTTATAGCTTCTGTAAAGTGTGTCTGTTCCAATATTTTCTATGCCTCAGTTTCCTTTCCAGAAAACTAGGATAATGTTAACCTCAGTGTGAAAAGATGAAATAAAGATGAAATAAGCTATTATATATATTAGCACCAGAACAATCCCTGACATCCAGTATTAGTTTCCTATCACTGCTATAAAAATTATATGAAATTTAGAGACATAAATTTATTATCTTATGGTTTTGTAGGTCAAATGTTCCTCACAGGTGTCACTGGGTTAATTTTAAATAATTGGCAGGGTTGTGTTCTCTGCTGGAGGGTCAGGAAGGAATCTGTTTGCCCTTTGTAGCTTCCAGAGGTCACTCATGTCTTGTAGTCTCCTTTCTCATCTTAAAACCCCTATAATTGGAAGTCAAAAGATAATGTTGCATCTCAGCTTCACCACTTACCCACTGTGTGGTCATGGGCAGGTGAACTCTTTGAATTGCTATTTCTCTAGCTGTGAAATATCAGATGATTTTATGGGCCATCCTCACAGGAATTTTGTGAGGAAGACACAGACAGGATAAATGAGAGTTCTGGACGCCGGGCCCCAGGTCAACAAGGCCAATTCCCAGCTCAACTGATGAGCACACATCTTAGCCTCTAATCGAGCTCCAAAAAGGAGTGAAGGAATCAGTATATGAGAGAGAGAGAGAGAGAGAGAGAGAGAGAGAGAGAGAAGAAGAAGAAGAAGAAGAAGAAGAAGAAGAAGAAGAAGAAGAAGAAGAAGGAGGACGAGGAGGAGGAGGAGGAGGAGGAGGAGAAAAAGAAGCCTGCAAATCGTTTGCAGGTGGAAAGGATAGAGGAGACGAGCAGTGGCTCAAGTCCTGGCAGAGGGGCTGCCACTGAGAAAGGCAGCATTTGGCATGTCGCATGCACAAGGCCCTGGGTTATAAATCCCCAGCACTGCAGACAGCAAACAAGCAAAAAACCCACCACCAACAACAAAAAGGGAACCCTCCCACACACTGGAAGGCAGAGAAGGCCAAGGTGAGTCTGGGGCTGTGGGGTGGGGATGAAGCCTGAGGCCGACACAGGCGCTGGTGGAAAGTCTATTTACTCCCTAGACTCTGTTAGGAGCCAGGTGACCTCAGGTACCAGCCGCTTGTAACAGGGAGAAGCTGAACCCAAGGCGAGCACTGTGGTTCATGAGGGACGTAAGGAACTCGGGGACAACCCAGAGGGCAGGCCACCGCCCTCTCACGCCTGCTGGCCACATGCTCGCACAAACCAGGCTGGAACTTGGAAGAACCTTTCTCTACCGAAACCAAGTGTCCCCAGAGAAAAGACTTTAAGATACTGTCATATGAGTTTCCTATTAAAAGGGCCAACTGGCCCTATTATTCTGCAATGATAGGAACTGCTAGCCCAATTTTTAGGGCTTAGCTTCTAAACAGGAAGAGCCAAGGATCAGAAACAAGTGCAGGAAGTCTCCAAGAAGAAGGGCAGAGAAGAAATACACAAGAGAGAAGACTCATGTAAACAGGGGCCCTAATTGCAGCAAGATCAAATTGAAAAAATTATAATTACATTCCTAGAGAGAGAAGGATATTGCTCTACTTACAAGAACAATATACAGTAAAAACAAAACCCAGGGAATAAGAAAGAGCCCCTCAATACCAAATGCGCGACTACCACAAGTAGAGTTATACTCTCATCTACTGTAATTGGAAGTCAATGGATAGTGTCAAGACCTAAAAATGAATAGGTGACAGGGCACTGTAAGCATGGTATTTGGATATATGCAGAAAATATGCAAATAATCAGTTACCAGAAATCATGTAGTTCTAAATGGAGCCCCTAGATCTAGAACTGGGAGTTAGAGATTGGTGGGGCAGAGGTCTGACACTTTATTACATTTTAACTTTAAACATTTTTAGCTATTTGTCTTTTTTAAAAAAATATTTTTAGTTGTAGGTGGACACAATACCTTTATTTTATTTATTTATTTATATGCAGTGCTGAGGATCAAAACCAGTGCCTCACACATGCTAGAAAAGCACTTTACCACTGAGCTAAAATCTCAGCTCACTAGCTATTTGTCTTTTAAGAAAAATCTCATTGTGGTGGAATACATATAACTTAAAATTAACCTATAGTGACATTTAGACACTGTCAGTGTTGTGCAAGTCTTACAACCATCTTGTACCAGTGTATTTTTATTAACATGAAAGAAAACCTCGAGCCCAATAAAGTAGTCACCTGTGATTCCCCTCTCCTCCTAGACCCTGGTAATCATTAATGTGCTTTCTGTCACTATGGATTTTTTTGGCTGTAGATATTTCATATAAGTGGACTCATACAATAATTGGCCTTTTATAACTCAGTTTTTCACCTTTAGTGCAATATTTTCAAGGTCTATCCACTCTCTAGGATGTATCAGCACTTCTTTCCTTTTTAAGAATACATAATATTCCATTGGATGAATATACACCTTTTTTATTTATCCATCTGGGGCTGGGCATTTGGATTGTTTCTACCTTGGTGTTATTATGAATAGAGCTGCTGTGGACACTGGTGTGCAAGGTTTTGTTTTAACACTATTTTACTTGTTTTGACTTTATATACAAGAGTGGGAATCCTGGGCCATATCATACTTCTATATTTAACTTAACGTGAACCACCAAATTGTTTTTCATAGCAGCTTCACCATTTCACATGTCCACCAGCAATGGACAAGGATTCCAAGTTCTCCACATCCTTACCCACACTTGCTCCTTGGTCCTTTTTATTTATTTTTGCTGTGCTGGGTATTGAACTCAGGGCCTTGTACTTGCTAGCTAATTGTTCTACCACTGAGTTATACTCCCAGCACTTGTACAATTTTTTTAACTGGAACTAAAAAACTTATGGAATTATTATTATTTTTATTATTACTACTACTATTTTGGCACTAGGAACTGAACCCAAGCTCACCCTATCACTGAGTTCATCCCCAGCTATTTTAAAATTCTTTTTATTTATTTTGAGGCAGGGTCATCCTAAATTGTTCCAGCTGACCTTGGACTTGCACTTCTCCTCCCTCAGTCTCTCACGTAGCTGGGAGTGTGCCAGTAGGTGTGCGCCATCCTATGAGCCTGGCAGAACTTACAGAACTTTCAATGGAACTGAAAACTGTGTATAAAGTACTGTGATAAAAGGAAGTCATTAAAATAAAATCAGAAGATGATATTAATAATCGGCATAAGAATGAAAGAAAACAGTATTTAGGGACTGTCAGAGCCTTACCAGGTCTGTTAATTTCCTATTGCCACTGCAAAAAATCATCACAAATTTAGAGGCTTAAACCAACAGAAATTTATTCTGCTCTAGTTCTAGAGGTTGCAAGACCAGCATGGGTCAAATTGAGGTCAAATCAAGATATTGGCAAGGCAATGTTCCTCTTTGGGGTTTTCAGGAGAATCTGTGTCCTTGCTTTTTTTCTGGCTTCTAGAGATCACCAACATTCCTTGGCTTGTGGCCCCTTCCTTCACATTCACGGCATGGCGTCTCCTCTCCTCTCTGTTTTCATCCTTATCTCTGCACTCTCTGATTTTGATCCTCCTGGTTCCCATTCATAAGGATCCCATGACTACTCTGGGCTCACCTAAAGAATCATCCACTCAGAGGGCATCCACCTTCACTACATTTGCAAAATCCCTTTTGCCTTGTCAGGCCATATATTCACAATTTCCAGGGTTGAATATGGACTTTTCCAGAAGACTGTTATTTAGCCTACAACTCAGGGAATTTATTGGATACTAAGATCATACTCATGGAGACACAACCAGAAAAGGCTCTGTCAATTACAAAGTATCAATTAGAAAGTACTGAACTTCCCAAGACTCACTTTTCTTTCCTAAGGGGAAGCTGATAAGGATAAACATGTCATTTATTATACATTTTTTTGACAAGGGTACAAAATAATAGAATATGCTTCTCTATGCTACTCAAATTTCTTCCAAATACCCTTTAAGGCCTGTAGGAGCCTGCAGGCAAAGCTCATAGCTGCAAATTCCAGGCATGACATTTCTTTGAAGTCTCATGTTTTCTCAGAAATTCACGTGAATTATATATTATATTTAATAATAGATGTGTGTTTGTTTTAATACATAAATAACATTTTAAATGTCTTACCTGCAGGAACAATAAATGATTCTCTTTATTCTTTAATCTTGTATATCCCCCATCACCTCTCTGATGATCTCTGAGAAACATCATTAAATAAAAGAAAGCACATTGTAAACTATAATGAGCAATAATAATAAAACTTGTGTTTTTACATCCAAATATCAAATATTGACAGCATTCCATTGGCCTTAGATCCATAAAGTGAACCTAGGAAGAAAAAAGAATTTAAGAAGCTGAGCCAAACTGAACTCTAAAATAAATCTGAAATTAATACAGTATGACTTGTTCTTCAAACTGTGGTGAAGTTAGGTTTCTCACTGTGACTGTCTGCTGGGAGGTGGGAGGCTTTTTACAAGGAGAAATAGGTAAGGTGCTTTAAAATCAAAGTATGAGTGTGGGAGATATGGGGGTGTCCAACCCTATAATATCTATAAGCTTCTCAAATATCATTCATTGAGGTTTCCTCAATTTGCTTTGCCAATATATGCAGCTTCCAAAAGTATCCCATCCCCATCCAGATCACTGCCCTCTCTAGAATCCCAGTGTCCTCATTTTCAAATCAAAAAGACCAATATACACATGGTGCTGTGAAAAGAGGGTCCAGGTTCCCTAATACCTCCAGGATAATGACCAACGGACAGATGCTTAGGAACGTTGAAGACCCTTCCAGACATTTGTTCAGAAACATAAAGTGGCCTTAGACCTACTCCCTGCATTAGCCAGGAAAGCAAGGGAAGGAAGCAGAGCTCATAAGGGGCCCCGGAAATAACTTCCACAGTTAATACCACGGAGGAATGTCTCCTCTGCTGACAAATTCTTTTTTATCTCACTTAATTCTATTAGAGACTGTCCTGAGTACATGGACCATGGCCCCTTTCTTAGAAATCCTTGAAGAATATCCATGCCTCCCTCCCCCAGCAACTGCTTAAATACCTGTGAACATGTTCCTTGGAAGAATATCCCCTTGACACACATAAAGGGTGGAGCTATGTCACAAGTGTGCCTTTTATTGGGAAAGTTACCATCTAATTTTGGCAAAGATGAGCTGGACAACATGCAAACTTGTGGAGTTTGCACGGTTCAAGTGGCTGGAAAATGGAAGTCTGATGGAGATTTGTTATGGGGGAGAGGAAGAGCTTGGGTAATGGCAGAGAATTGGCAAAGGGACAGCATCAGAGCAGGCCTTCATGGGGGTGAGGGAGAATGGGCAGCACAGAGCAGGTGCACCCGGGCCTTTGTGGGGCATGTGATGAACCAGCCACAGGGCTGGGGTGAGGGGCAGGTGTCGCCTAAGAGGCAAGGATGCCCAAGAGAAAACATGTATGTTAAAGCAGGAATCTGTACTCTCCATTCTGCTAAGTAACTCCTTGGTTATCTTTCAAAACAGGAAAGATGGTGCACATTTTTATTCCCCTGCCTTGTAAGAAATTAAATACCAATTCTTTCACCTTCCTCTTTCCGATAAATTATCATTTGACTTTGCTTCTTTTGGGCAAAATGAGCAAATCTAACAATGAGACAAACTCCCTTTTTATTTGGACTGTTCAGAACTTGTGTGCTGTTTGCTGTTTGTCTTCCAACAACCTGACCGGTACTCTATTTTTCCTCTCATTCCTGAAATGACTGTCTCTCTCTCTCCAGCATTAAGCAAGTGCTCTACCACTGAAGCCCAGGGGTAGAGCACCTGCCTAATGTGTCTCTTAATTTGCATTTTCCTCATCTCCATGAGCTCTAAGCGAGGTTTAGGGAGCTCTGTGGTTCACTAGGCACAGTATGATTCTCACAGCTAGTTACTCCTTTGGGCTTTGGTTCAAGCTTCCATTATTCATACATCAGATTGCTTCTAGGGTATGACACTTTGGACGTGATTAGAAGGCCAAGTGAAAAATATTTAGCAGTCTCACATGACAAGGCCACTTGGACAAAAGGACTTTGTACATGTGACTTCACACAATGGGAAATCGTGAACTTTCCCTCACCCTCTAAGTGGCATGGTGCCCGAGTAAACTTAGAAGCTACCCTCTGGCATGATTCTGGAAATCTTTTCGTTTTTGATATGCGGAATTTTTACACTGAAATATAAATTAGCATTGAGAAAAACTTAATTATTTTTTCATAGATTAAAAGTTATGTAAACCTCTAACGTTTGGCTCAATAACACTCTCCTCTTATAAAATAGAAATCTCATTCATTACTAACATTTTATTTGTTTACACAATATGTTGTCACATATGGGAACACATATAAAACATGAACACATGCTGGAGTAATAAGAATGGAAAATACAAGAGAATAGATTTAAATTCATTGTTCGTTTAATGAACAAGGTTTTTCATTTAAAAGTTGTCAATTATTAATGAAATAACATAAAGGACCAAAATTATTTCTGGAGTGTCTGTTGTGTACTCTGCTCTGCGTTGTATGTTTGGAGAATACAGGGGAGTTTAGAATATAGGATTAGCTGGGTGCAGTGGTTCACTCCTGTAATCCCAGCGGCTTGGGAGACTGAGGCACTTATCTCAGAACTTTAGATACTTTGCCTACTGTTTTGAAAGCCTCCTCTGTCCTATGTCACATCCACATGGAGGTCTGTATGTGAACTATCTATTCTGATTCTGTTGGCCCATCTCTACATTTTTCATTACTGAAGCTTTAGAGTGAAACATTGTATCTGATACAGCAAACCTCTAGTTTATACCCTGTGCACAGAAAGCATCTTTCAAAGTGTCCATGGAATATTTATAGAAAGAAATCATGCATTAAAAAAACAAATAAAAACTAACAATGTTCCAAAACATAGAATTATATAAACTACACTCTTTTTTTTTTTTCTTCCTGAACTGGGGACTAAACTCAGGCATTTTACTACTGAGCTTCATTTCCAGCCCTTCAATTTTATTTTTTAGACAGGATCTTGCTAAATTGATGATGCTGGCCTTGAACTTGCAACCTTCCTGCCTCCCAAATTGCTGGGATTACAGGTGTGCACCACCTGGTTCTGGGTATGGAACGTGCCAGATAAACTATGCTCTTTTATACAAAGTTATAGGTGTGAAAATCAATAACAAATATTTAAATGAAAAACAACCCCTTGCCAACTGGAGATTATGTGTCCTTAACTGCTTTTTAAATGTACTTAGAAAATAATAAATAAACCTAGGCCTTAACTCAAGAATTAAGAAAAAGAACAGGGAAGGAACCATTGGTATGATAAAAGGAATTAACATAAAAGCAGAAATTAATTACTCAGAAAGCAGAGCAACAATGGAACTTAACAAACCTACTTGTTTGTAAAACAATAGACTAAGGAAGAGGGAAGAGAGTAATTTACAGTGGAGAAATGGATACTACTACCTCAGCAATGATAAGTGATGTCACCAGCAGGTTCCCAGGACATGAAAGGAAGATAATGGCACTTCACCCCTGTGACCTGCATCCTCCAAATCCAAAACCCAGCTCTAATCATGAGAAAAATGCCAGGCCAATCCCAATGAAGAGTATTTTGAGAAATCCCAGACTAGCATTCCTCAAACTGACTGCATTGTCAAAAACAAGGAAAACCTGAAAACTGTCACAGCTAAGAGACAGGATGATTAAACGCGGTGATATCCTAGACGGGATCCTGGAACCGAGGAAAGATATGAAGTTGGTATAAAGTTAGGAAAGCTGAATAAATAATAAGTAATTAATGGGTCAATATCAGTTTTTTTCCTTTCCTTTTGGTTCTGGGGATGGAATGCAGGGCCTTGTGCATGCTCGACAATGGATCTGGAGACTTTAAGACTATAAGAGAAAAATACACACGAGCATGAAATAGTACATTTCATTAACTAGATGAAACGATTTCTGGGAACAATAGGCTGTTCTGGAAAAAATATTAGAAAAAGACTCAGGCACAAATGCAAAGTGTTGTGAAAGCAGGCTCCGGAATGAGATGTTTTTTGGTGATTACAGCTTCTATCCATTGAGTGCTACTAAGTAATGGACAGAGCTAGAATTTGAACAGCCTCTGTCTGGTTTCAAAGCCTATGGACTTTGACAGCACCATTTGTTCCCGTGCATGTAGGGACTGGTCTTTTCATACTTTGGAGAAGCAGATTTTTTCCTAGTCTCTGTAGACTATGCCAGCATATAGAAAGCTACTCAACTCATGTTTAAGCCTCAGTGCCACATTGCAAGGCTGTAGAGACAGGATCCCCACTTACACCATCTGGTCATGGCCAGCTCAAGAGCCCCTCTGGACCTTGTTTCCTCATCTGCAATTATAGAATGCCAAATCTAATCTGTAAAGTCAATGTAAGAATTATGTGAGGAAACTCACATATTTAATGCATCAGAATATGGGACAAGCTTACAAAATCATCCCAACTGCCATTATTATTATTACTGATGATAAAACCTAATAAAGATAGAAGAAAAAGAAAAATAACTTACGTATTTCATGATTCTGAATAATTTGCCAGCTAATTGAACTAAGAGTATTTGAAAGGAATTATCCATCACAACCAAGTAGAAACAATTTGTTTACATCCTATCAATAGATCAAAAAAGAAAAATAATAAAAATCATTAAATTTTAAGATAGCCTTGAAAGTATTATAATCATTTTCATTAGAAAAGTCTTTTTGTTCCATATGAATAGAAGAGTAATTCCTTAACGTAGTGAAGAATATCTTACAATGACAGCCTGTGTTATTATGATTGGAAAATTATCATTAGAAGCATTTTTATTAACACTAGAAATAAAACAAGGATTCCTGCTATCTTCCCTGTTGTTTATATTATTTTATACGTATTGCTTAGAGTGGAAAACAGAAGCAGGATGTGTGATTACTGGAAAAGAAGGAACAAAGTCATCATTATTTGTAAATGGTATGATCATATGCTTAGAAACACCCTAGAAAATCAGAAAAAAAAATAAAAGAGCATTCAGAAAGACGGATGAAAACAAGTTTGAATGGATTTCAACATACCAGCACCAGTCAGAGAATATAATGAGGAAAAATCTCCTCTACAATAGTAACAGAAACATAAAACACCTAGAAACATAAGCTGAATAAGAAATGTGTCAGACCTTTGTGAGTGATATCACAGAACTCTACCAAGAAACATAAAATGAGGCTTAAATAAATGGAAAGACATACAGGGTGACCGTGTGGATGATTATAAAGATCTCAATTTTGCCCACATTAATTTTTAGGTCTAATGCATTCCAGTGCACTCTCAATGGGATTTTTTTTTCTTTGAGAGTTTTTCTAGAAGACTAAATAATGAGAATAGCAAAAGAGAACTTGAAAAGAAAAGCCAATGAGACAGGTCAATCTGAGAACAGATGGAAGTTATATTGCAAATCTACAGCAAAGAATGGTGTTGGGACATGCATGGATCGATAAAAGAGAGTAGCCCTAAAAAAACACCAAGCATCCTATTATATATAATAGCTTGAAACAGTATAAAGGTGACATCACAAGGCAGAGGAAGAGATGGGTTACTCAATACATGGAATATGGAAAATCACAAGCTGGATGGTACACTACACATGACACTCAATTCCAGAGGCATCTGAGGATCCAAGGAGAAAATCAGGGTGACTAAGGAGAAGGGCCCTTTGATCAAGGAAAAGACTGATAGGTTTGACAACATAGAGTTCCAAAGTCTATATCAAAACTGCCATTTCTAATACTAAAAAGAATATATTACCAAAAAAAAAAATAGGAAAAGTGTTTTCCACAGACGACAAAGAATAACATTTGCTTTCAGGGGTTTTTATAAATCTCTAGAAAAAGACCAAAATTTAACAGGGAAAAAAAAGGGTGCTTATAAAAGAATTACAAATGGTCAATAAAAATGAGGGACAATCCAATTTCCTCAAAAAAGCCTAGACATCATATTTCACGGTTAACTGAAGACTAGCGAGGGTCAGTGGCTGCTGTTGTGGAGGAAGTGTGGGGGAAGTGTCCCCTGCTACTGTTTTCCTAGGGTGGGGTGGGTGGGGCATTTGGCAGAACAGTTTTCTTCAGAGCCTGAAGACCTCAGGGCAATTTCCAGAATTCTGTCACTAGGAATGGAGGAAACGTGGACAATGCTTTCCACATAAGAATGTTCTTTACATTTCATTCATAATGTCAAAAACTGGGAAACACAAAATGATAGAGGGCATTGGTATGGTTTAGACCTCGGTACGTGGGTGGTTCTGAAGGATTCTGATTCTGAAGAAGTTGAATAGTATGATAAATATTCACAATGTAATTTTTAAGTAAAATTATAGAATTTAAAACTGCATCCTGGAGAAATTATCTCTGGTATTGTACTTGTGTTAGTTAGCTTTTCTGCGCTGTGACCAGAATACCTGACATGAACAACTGAAAGGAGGAAAGTTTTATTTGGGCTCACAGTTTCAGAGGTTTCAGTCCATGATCCACTGGCTCCATGGCTTTGGGCCTGAGGTGAGGCAGAACATCATGGTGGAAGGGTGTGGTGGAGAGAAGCTGATCAGCTCATGAGAGCCAGGAAACTTAAAGAGAGGAAGGGACTAGGGACAAGATATAGTCCCCAAGACCTTGCCCTAAGCACCTACTCCCTTGAACTAGTTTCTACTTCTTAGAATTTCCACCACCTCCCACTAATGTCACCAAGTTGTCAATTTGTCAGTGGATTAATCCACTGATGATCTCAGAGCCCTCATGATCCAATCAATTCCTAAAAGCCCCACTTATGAACATTGCTGCACTGAGACTAAGCCATTAACATGATACTTTGGGGGACACTCCAAATCCAAACCATAACAGGCACTTAGGGTAAGGTATTTATTTTAGTTGGAACTCTTAAATATATTTTTAATACTTTCATGTTTTATAAATAAGATTCATTGCTTCTATGATCTAACAATAGGATATGTGGTTCTCTGTATATTCAGATGAACTGTGATTGATCAATTGCTCTTCAAGGGGTTAATCAAACTTGGAAAATTAGAGGGGATTTCATTGATGTTTCAGAATGTTTTAGGCTTTGAGAGATGTACCCTTCTCTTTTTTTTCCAAACTTGTTCTGCTTTTTCCAAGAAACACTGTCATAAATGCAGCCCATTTTACTTATTACCCTCATCTTTATTTTCTGCATGATAAAGGAAGATATTTAAGTTTGGCTTTTATTTTTACAAGTTTATGAAAAGATTTTCAGATTTTGCTTTGCTAAAAATGAAAAGATGTTAGCACAGAATAACTTTTTGTTGCCTAGGTAGCAGAAATGCTAACAACTCTATCAAATATAAGATTTCTAAATAAACCTATGCCTAAATTAAAGTGTTATTTCCAAATGGGTAAAAAGTTAAGAGGATGTGAAGAAAGCTGAAGAGGAAAATCAGGTAATGGCTTGGCATGATGAAGAGTATGGAGTGGATTTTCACATGACCTGTTCACATTACACAGCAAACGGATTTCTGGTCCTTACTGCAGCATCTGGAAAATGTTTGGCTACCTTTTAATTTTCACAACTTCTACAATATATATATATATATATATATATATATATATATATATATATAAAGATTCAGGAACATACAGAGATTAAAAAATAATCAGTAATTGCACCATCTATGTCAGTCGAGTGACTTCCAATTTCTATTCTCTCTCTTCCTTTCTGTCTCTCTCCCTCTCCCCCCACACACCCTTCACAGGTTATTTTTAAAGATATTTACTCATAACTTTAAATAAGATTTTTGTGTCTCAGGGAGAGAACTTGGATGCTAGCATTCCAGTATGAATTCTCCTCTGATCTCTCCTCTGGGTATCTCCTCCTCAATGGCGGCTCTCCTTGTGGACAGCGAAAAGTGAAGTCTGGACTGAAAAGCCCTACGTATGCAGATGTAGCACTAATTGCCCCTGAGATAGGAACAACCAAGACAATTTAAACAGATATTTATTAAATACCTACTAGGTGTCAGAGTATTGGGCATATAACAGTGAAAAAAAAAACACATCAAAATTCCTGCTCATTGGAGCTGATATTCTAGTGATGGAAGAGGAAAGAAAAAAATAAGAGAATATCAGTATTTAATTCAGTTTTTAAAAAGTTAAAATTTTCTATGGACAAAAATGAGACAGGGCAGGAAGAAGGATCCAGGGCCGAGGCAAGTGTGCAACTCAATTTGATGGTGAGGAAAGGCCTTGCTCAGGTGGTGACATTTGTACAGACACTAGAGAAACTCAGAATTCAGAGAGCCACTAGATGCCAAGAAAAGGCCACAAATGGTTATATTCAACTAGGCAACGTTTTGTGAATTTCTGTGTATGAGATTCTAGAATTTCCAGCAGGGGAGGATTGGAGGGTGAGGAGAAACAGCACACCAAATGGATGAGATCCAGATTGGAGTGATATTTTTTTCAACAATAACAGTGAATGCTAAAAGAGAATGGGTCAATGTCTTTGAATTATAAGAGAAAATGTCTTCAGTCTAAAATATAGTGCTCAGTCAAATGATCGAGCCAATAGTCAGATATCCCAGGACACAGAGAAACTACCTCCTGTGAACCCTCATTAGGAAGTTACTTGAGGATGTGCTCCTCATCAAATGGAAGGTATAAATTGAGAAAGAGTGCTGGGGGAAAAATAAGTTGAGGTGTAACCCATAGAGGAAATAAAAATAACAAGTAATAGGAAGGAGCAGGGATAAGAGGTGAACCCTAGCCCTGCTTCAGCAGAAAGCCAACAAACATATAATGCCTAAGGTAGGTCAGTCAAGAAACAATGGTATAAGCTGAGAGATAAGAGATGGTAATGGCTTCCACCCCTAGAGTTTATGATCTTGACAGTGGAAACTTGAAATAACATGTAACCATCCCACTGGTTGTCAGTAGTGAGGACCTAAGAAGGAGGACATATGAGAGGGATAAAGTGGAAACCTTGGAAATCATATCAGGGTTTAGATGGTTTGAAGCCAAGTGGAACTGAGAGAACTTCCTAACCTAAATGGGAGCGCACTTACAAAAATCTTTTAGAGTGTGGGGCTTAGGTGAGAACAGAACACTTACGGTCATTTCCCCTGCCGGCTAACCGTGCTGATGTGTAGTGTAGGAAAGATAAAGCATGCCCACACGTTTTTTTGCCTGTAACTTAAATTGATGTACTTCTGTGAAAGCTAATTTGTAAACATCTCATTAATTCATTTAAGATTTTTATATGCCTTCTGTATGTCAAATGCTATTGAATTGATCGAACTATAACGATAAATTAAATTCTCTCCCAGTAAGGATAGCAGTCATCTTCTTAGGGATTCACAGACAGAAACCAGCAAAGGGAGACAGGCTGGTGATGATTCCACTCCTTAAAATGTTTTAGGCACCGTGACAGGAATTATGCTGGGTCCACAAAGGACAGCAAGAGGGAGTGGTCCCTTCTGTCTGTGGGAAGATAAGCTCGAGAGCTGCCTGAGAGATGCAGTGAGAATTGTGCTGTTTTGAAAAGAAGTTTCCCTGCATATCTCTTTGAAAATACAATGACTCCCTTAGTGAATCTAGTCTAGGGAAGCAATCCTAAATAAAGAAAAATAATTAAGCATCATATTTTTAATGTGCATTTATTTATTTAAAAAGCTTTTTTTTGTGAATGAGCTTTGGTAATATCCTATAGGGGCCATACCCCCCCAATTAATCACCAATATTCTTTAAGGATTATGGTAAGAATTAGGAAAAAAACATACATACAGGTCTTAGTATATAATAAACATTTGTTTAGGGGGACAGTGATACTGATGCCGCTGCTGCTGCTGCTGATGATGATGATGATGAAAATTTGAGCATGAGTCTTTGCCCTGGCACAGAAAGATCTAGAGTGAGTCCAGCTCCCCACACATGGCCTTTCAAGAGAAGCAGAAAGGTGGAGGGCTGCAACTGGCACATGCCTCAGAGCTAAGTTCAGCTTTCTCACCTTGTTATGGAGGAAACTGAGACCCTGGAAGTTCAACAATGGGTCTACTATTCTCCTGCAAAGTCTACAGGAAACCTGGGAACATCACCCTTGCAACCCTGGGAAGAGAACTGTGCGTCTTCAGGCAAGGGACGCTGGTGAATCTGAGTGCGTGTCTCGTTTTTTTTTTCTAAATTATTTGAATCATGTTGTCAGCAAAGACTGACTTACAAATTGCAGACCCAGCACACCTCGGGAGTCTTCTCTTTTCCTGAAATCATTTATTAGCCCAATCAGTCCTAGCACTGATTGTTCTCAGAGCTAAAGTCAGAATCATCAAAACTTAAGTGTTGGGGTACAAACGCTGTCTAGACCGTCGTGATGTTTTCCATGCTTTTAACGTTTTGTAATGCTGTTAGGCATTTCCTACTGATTACATATGTCCCAGAACTGGAACGAGGGTTAAAGGAAGTGTCAGGGTAGTCAGAAGGGGAAGCACTGGAAGTCCCGGGATCACTTTTTCCTTTGCACATCTGACAAGTATGGAGGAAATTAACTTTGTCAGCATTAACTCAGAACCACGGTCAGGGTCGATGCACCTCTCTGGCACACCGTGATCTCTGGGTTCCAGTCCTGTAGTGGAGGGCAGGAAACAGTCAATCAGCGCGTCTGTCACGCACATCCTTTCTCCCACCGTGTCCTGTTCAAGAGGATCCTGCCTCTCCTATCAAAGTCTCCTTCCTCCAGTGTGTTAAAAAAATAATGACCTTTCATTCTTTGAACTTTGATTGTCTTCATTCTAAATATGGGCTGTTAATATCTTCATTAAGGGTTTGCTGAGATAATTTAAGTGATCTAAAGAGTAGAGGCTACTGACTGTCTATGTGTTAAATAGTACTTAGCCTCATGGCTGTGCTTCTCTGGACCCCCTCCTTCTCCTTTGTTCCCGCCTGTTCTTTCTCTGCCTTCTGTCTCCTCTCTTTCCTCTCACGTCCGCACCACCATCCCCCCACACCCCGTCCCCCACATCGATCCTACTCACAGCATCTTACAATGGTCATGAGTCACATAACCACTGTCCATACTCTTTGTAGGATGTGTCTTCCCTTTCGTGAATTAGAGACGCATCAGTTAGAGGTTTGGATGGAGACCACTCATCTCTAAGGTTCTGAAAATCTTTTTTGACCATCATTGCACAGGATACTAGTGTTTCTCCCTAGCCTGCTTATATATATATTTGCTTTGGGACTTGGTCTTTTAATTGTTCACTCACTCCCTTTTTTTTTTTTTTTTTTAAAAATACCTTTTAGATAGATAGATAAATACCTTTATTTTATATTTATTTTTATGTGATGCTGAGAAAGGATTGAACCCAGTGCCTCACACGCAGGAGGCAAGCACCTGCCACTGAGCCACAATCCCAGCCCCTCATTACCTTTTTTTTTTTAAAGAGAGAGAGAATTTTTAAATATTTAATTTTTTTTTTAGTTTTTCATGGACACAACATCTTTGTTTGTATATGGTGCTAAGGATCAAACCCAGCGCCACGCGCATGCCAGGCGAGTGCGCTACCGCTTGAGCCACATCCCCAGCCTCATTCCCTTTTCTTAAGAGAGAGCTAGAAAGGTACATGGCTTGGGGAGAACACACATTTCCGATGTGGCCTTTTGTACTGTTTCAAAGGCAAGAAACTCAGGTTGATTGATGTTTCTTCATTTTCTAAAGAGAAGGATGAACACTCCATGTTCTCTTTTTACCTACAGCAGATTTGGTGTTGGAACAATTCTTCAAGGAGATATATATCTTGAGAAAAAGCCAGAAAATGTAATGTAAATGGGTTGTATTTGTCACTAGACTTTCCATTATTCTGAATTCCTATGGAACTACCCATAATATGCTATGGTATTTAGCATTTCAGTATATATATATATTTTCCTCCTAGGATTTGGAGACTTAAAGATAAAAACACAGTGATCAAAAAAGAAGGAATTTTTTCAAGTAGGACAATTATTTATGTATGCTAAAGGTCAGTTTCTTTGCATTAGTCCCCATTTCAGGGAAAGAATATGATTTAAGTTCATCATAACAGCAAAAGAAATGCCAGGAGCTTGGGGACTCAAAGAGGAGCAAGAGAGAGACTTAAAGAGGAAGAAAACGGAAACAGGTGAATGAAGATGGATCTCCTGGGCACAAAAATCCTGAACCATGAATGTGCACATTTTGCTTTGGGGAGATGTCTAAATTCAGGGAATACTATTCACCTTCTCCCCATGGTAGGTAATTGTCTCACTCAACGTAAAGGCTTAGGGTTGGGGTTTTGGTTAGGCCCCTGCAATTTCCATGACACACCTAATATAGAAGAAGGAGCAGATGCTAGGCAACCATGCTGGATCCCTGTGAGGGGGAAAGGCAGGGAGGCTGAGGGTGGCAGAGCTGTGTTGACTCAGCACGAAGCTTTCCTGGGGCCTCTGATCCTTGACCTTTCATTCCCCCCACCTACCCCCCACTTCCCTGCCAATGAGCTCTCAAGGTGCTTTCTGAAGGAAAATGGCCTCAGTGACATTTTCATCCAAGCATTGATACAATCAAAATTACCTATTAGTCATATAATCAAAATAAACCCCATGTGATATAGATGAACACTAGAGTATTATTCAGCCTCAAAAGGAAAGGGAACTCTGTCACAGGTCTACAGCATGGATGAACCTAAGGACATCAGGCTGAGTGAAATACACCAGTCACAGCAAGACTGCATGATCACATTCACAAGAGACACGCAGAATGGACAGATTCATGGAGACAGAGAGTGGAGAGGTGGTGGCCAAGGGCTGGGGCACTGGCCAGAAGGTGTGGGTTCAGGAGATAGAGAGGGGCAAGGTTGGATAATAGTGTGAATGTGTTCAAGGCCATGCCACTGTACATTTAAAAAATGGTTAAGATGATTAAATTTATTTTATGTATATTTTAACATGATTCATAATAATTAAGTTACCTGCTACAGGTAACTTATTATTACAAGCAATGAAAAAAAAAAAAAACAAAGAAAAATTCCTTGCAGAAAATAAGCTGCCTCTAGACAAACTATAATACAGTAAGTAGAGGAAACAGTACTGTGGAAGACTCTTGCTGTCTCTTATATAGGTTAATGTTCTCTCATTCAGCAAAAACTCTGTAGGGCAAGTATCATCAGGAAACTGAGGTTCAGAGGTTACTCGCTTGTCTATTCTTAAAACGTGGAGGTGGCTACATAAGGAAATTGATGAGGCAGCATATGACCAAGACCACACTCTCCTCCATTCTGCACTCTCTCCAAAGGCTAGTTTTTCACTCACTTGGAAATACTGAGGATCACAACTCCATAGAACTACTTAAGAAAATGTAAGCATGGCTCAGTTGTGAAAGAGAAAGTAGGGAGGAGTGATTCCTAACCAAATGAGAAAGCTAGATCATTTAAGGTAGAATAAGAACCTCTTCCTTTACTCCTGGAGATCATTTCGAGTTTCTTATCTACTTTGATTTCCAAATTTGAAAGCTTGAAAGCATATAATATGCTACTTATGCCTATACTTCTAAAGCTAGCACAAAAATGAAGCCACAGCTAGCCTTTTCTGAAAGTTAATAATGGAAGGTTCAGTATTAGCTTTAATAAAAGACAGCATAGCTTAAGATCGAATTGGAAACTTAGGGAAAGGGTTTCACTTTATCCTTCACCTTAACAATACCAACCACATTCTGATTGTCTTAATGAAAGGAGCAAATTGTCCTCCATAGAAAAAGCACTGCTACTGGAACCATGAGGTCTGATCTGTCAGCAGCTGCTTTACAGTCACCTTGAACCTCCCTCTGATCTTCTCTGGCCTTAGTTTCCTGGTATATAAAATGGGAAAAAATAAAGCCTGAAATACAAATTTGTTGAAGGATTTACTTACATTTAATAAGGTAGCATATGATAGACTGATTAAAAAATATCCCCCTGTACATCCTTTAGGATCACCAGTAGGCAAAAGCTACTCAAATTTATAAGAGAAATACTTGATAGCACAAATATTTTATTTACTAGTATTCTACAGGGGTGGCGTGGGAAATAGTTCACTTGACTTGAGCCAGGGAGTAACTGGGTGGATTCAGAACACATTTGTGCAAAGTGAGATTAATAATTAAAACACAAAGCCACCCCTTCTTTTAAAGCAACAATTATTGGCTTCAGTGGAGTGAAAACTCTCTGAGTGACTGGCCTTTATAGTCTCTTATCAAGCTTTCTTTTCAGGAAATGGGGGTGGTTTAGATAACTAGTTTTGAATTCCTGATCAGAACCGTCATCCATATTATGCCTGGTAGGTGTGAGCTGGAGAATGCACAAGTTTATGCTTTTCTTCTTGTGAAAATGTTCTGTATCAGTATCTTCGGTTTGCATATGCACTCTGGGGTAGGCAGAGTCACAGAGGCCCCCAGTGCGACAGGCCATCTTCCAGATTGCTGATTACCCATCCTGCTTCAGTGAGTGGCAATAATAGCTGGGTAGGAAAATCATAGCAAACCTGCAGAAATATTTTTTAAAAACACACAGATATTTAGTTCCCAGATGCATAACTGTTTGCAGGCTTTACAGTCATGGAACTCATTAGCTTTTTACTGGTAATATGTTTTGCTTCTTGCCTTCCTATAAGAAAGTGTGAGGCAAAGTTAGCTTGTCAGTAGTTTTAGGAGAAAGGAAGCAATTGCCCCTTAGCTTCTTGTCAAAATGAAGTTTAAAAGAGAAGAAGTGGTGTTGCATTTATCAACATAAAAATTTAAACATACTGTGGGACCTCTAGGTTAGAAAAGCTGTTAATTCTTAAAGACAAAATGGCAGAATTTGGTTTTGATCCTTGGTCAATAAGCATTTAGCATTAGTTCAAATTATAAGGGATGAAGACTGAAGACTGAGGTGTCAAATAAGCTTCTCTATGGGTTACGGTAAAATTATGATGTGTTTATTTGTTGAGAGCAACACTTAAGGTCTACTGGAAATTTGGTATCATATTATAGATTTATTTATTTTTCTTTCTTCCTGGTGAGTTAATCTTCATACTTCCTGAGAGTCAGAGGGAGGGAAGAAAGCAAGCAAGAAACACAAGAAATCAAAACTGGGCATTTCCCCAAAATATCTAATTTTTGTGTGTGTGTGTGTGTGGGGGGGGTTGGGTACTAGAGCTTTAACCCAGGCATACTTTACCACTGAGTCACATCCCCAGCTCTTTTTTATATTTTATTTTGAGACAAGGTCTCCCTAAGTTGCTGAGGCTGGCTTTGAACTTGTGATCCTCCTGCTTCAGCCACCCAAGCCACCACACCTGGCCAGATATCTAATTTTTACATGTCAAAATGTTCCTGTTAAATCAGACTCTTCTTTTTCCCTTCATTCCCTGCCTGTCCCAGGCCCAGAGGTTGGTGGCGAAACAGTTCAGGACCTGTGCTAAATGTGACCCATTAATGTGATCATCTAATCATTTGGGGTCTGCTGTCAAAATTCCAGAAATTCTTTGCATGAGACAAAAAGCCACTCATAAGGAAATGATTTCATCTTCTCTGTCTTATCTTTCCTTTTCGTTTAATGGCCCCTGGACTGCACATCTGTTCCGTTCTAAGACCCAAGGGCCATACCTTAACCCCGCCTCTCTGGAGGCTCTCATTCCCTTTTCTAGCTTATTTTACACATAAACAGACTTCAGTGGTTCTCTTTCTACACTTCTGAAAGAATTGATTTCCGCTAACTTCCAAATGATGAAACTAAATGTCACCAGGTTTGTTTTTTTTAAACTGCTCATTCCTTATTGTAGTTTGATATTGTTTTTCAACTACTGTAAATAAATGCTAATTAACAAAATATTAATTGACTTTCAAAGCAGCTGCAGATGGCTTTTACTTTTTGAAAAACAGTTTCATCTTTAACAGCAACAGATGAAGAACCACCATCTCAGACACCATGGCAATTCATTGTGGCTCCAGCACATGCATTTTAAATTAGGCTCCATGCAATGTCTCCTGAATGGTATATTTTAATTGACTTAATAATGCCTAATGGGGTTATGATATATGGGCCTCACTGGATGGATTCTAAATATAGTTCAAAGATACTTTTTAAAGGAATTACAAAAGAAAGGTAAGGATTGCAACTGGTATATGAATAGATTTATATAGATTTGTCTCATATTCCTCTCATTTTGAGGTATTTTTGTACAAAAGTATAGGTTCAAATGGAACCAAAACAAACAAACAAAAAAAAGTATTGGATCCAAAAAACCATTGGTAGAATAGATAAGGAAACTCCAGGAAGAACCTCACTAGGTTAGAAGAACTTAGCAGTTAGCAGAGAATAACCTGAAGCTTGAAAACACAGAATAAAAAATAGGTCTTTCCAAACATTAGACAAGGGACGGATTGAGATAGGACGGAAGAGTTGAAAAGATAGGCAGAAAGGAGACAAAAGGAAGAACAAGGAAATATCACTTTATTCTGAAAGCCTCATGCTAAAGTTCCACATCCCTGTCCTCCTGGAGCCAGTTCTGTCTCCCAGATCTGTCACTTTCAAATTTATGGGAGGTCTGTAAATCTTAGCGTTACTGCAAATTCACCCAGTTATAAAACTAACCTTGCACACTGTTGATCAGCCCATGTAATAGATAGACTAAGCAAAGAGAGAGACCATATTTTAAGAAACCTGTCACCTAGGGTTTCCAATATTATCTACTGATCCAGTAATGGAGAGTACATTAGACCAAAGACCCAGAGAATTCCTAGACCACCATAAACTACTTTGTCATCACCAGGCTGATGTGTCCCCACATACCTTTCCATGCCTACCCCTCACCCTGTTTCCTTTAAAGGAAGAGCTTGAGAACCCCAAAAGTGTCTCTTATTCCTAAATAAGTTTTGCTGCCTTTGATACATCTTTTAATTAAAATTTGTGACATTTTTTCAAGAACTTCAGTCATTCTAAGTTGAGGTCCCTCTCTCTGGGAACCCCTCCAGTGACATTTTAACTCAGGAAATGTGACAGTCATTCTCTTATTCGAAGGTCTGGGTATAATCAGAAGAGTGAATGGGGCAAGCCCAGCCATGAAGTGCTGAAGCCATCTAATATTTAAGCAGCATGGGAAAAGATTCTCACATATATAATAGACAAAGAGCTGCATTTCCTAGAACCTGACAAAAGAAAAGCAATGGAAGAAAAGATAAAAATTATGTGCTTCAATTACATGAAACATGTGCTACTTCTGATTTTGATGGAGTATCTTACAGTAGACCAAGTATCCTGTTGAAATGTCTACATAAAACACAAAATACATATATATATATATAGGATGTGCTAGGCAAGTGCTCTACCACTGAGCCACTACCCCAGTCCCACAAAATACATATTTTTGTAAGGCATCCTTAAGCCAGGAATTGAGGAGTCAAGATTCCACAGAGGAAAGAAACTCATTGAGGTGAGCCCACTATTCTCTGTGCCATAATTAGGGAAGTAGCTGATTTGGGGAATGGAAGAAGAGGTTGAAAATTGGAAGGAAAGGTTGAGAATTCAAAGCAGAGGTTGAGAATTAGAAGAGGCAAAGAAGCCAGCAGTGCTTTTAGTAATCTCACACCACCAGGCCAGCAAAAAGTGGAGTTCAGGCTGACACAGAAGGCAGGACCTGGGAGGCTAAGATCTCAGAGGGAAGAGAGGTATAGAGGAAACTCTGGTTTCCACTAGAGATATTTTCTAAGTATTCAAGGTACACAGGCAAGGAACTAAAAAGGTAAAGTGGAAAGGAGGTATAAAGCACAGAAAGGTTTGGGTAGTGTTGTGGCAGAAAAGAGATAAAAATAGAGCCCAGGACCTGTCAAGGAAGAGGAAGGAGCTCCAGTAAGAACCTTAGACTCTCAGTTGGTGTCAAAGGTTCACAAAGCCTCCCAAAGATTGCTACTCACCTGAGTCAGCTCAGACCCTGGTCATGTCAATGTGGTTTCCTAAAGTACAGCTGTCTACACAGCAAGGATAGATCTTGTCTGAAGAAAGATACATTAATCCCAAACATACCCAATTTTTCATAAACAATGTTATTCATTTGATAAAAAATTACCAGACAAACCAAGGACCAGAAAACAAAAACAGACAATAGGAATACATCCAACTTTAATCCAGATATTAGAATTAGGAGATAGGGATTTAAAAACAAAGCAGATTAATATATTCAAGGGGAAAAAAAGTGCCAAGAGAGAGAATTTCACCAGTGAACTGAAGTCTATGAGAACATCAAATGGAGCTTCTAGAATTGAAGATACAGTGAGTGAAACAGGAACTTAATAGAGGGTCTTATTGTGAATTGGACATAACAAAAAAGGAGGATTTGTGAACTTGAAGATGTGTCAGCTAACATATTCAGATTGAAGTACAGATAGCAAAAGAAGAAAAAAAGGCAGAAATACGGTAAGTCCTATCCGAACACAGAGGAAAATTCCACACACCTGTAAGTGAAGTCACAGAAGGGGAAGAGAGAGAGAGAGTAGTATAGAAGCAATGTTGGAAGAGAGAATCGCTGAGATTATCATAGAAGTGCTACAAACTCCAAGTGGGATAAATACAAAGGAAACAACTATTCAGCTTATAACTGAAGTTTCTGCACACCAAAGTCTTAAAAGTACCCAGAGAAAAAAAGACACATTACCTTTAAAGGAACATCAATAAGACTGACAGCTACTTTTTTCAAAAGAGAAATAAAAGCCAGAAGGTAATGCAACGATGCCCTTCTAGTGCGGAAAGAAAAAACAGAAACCAAAAAATGCCAACGTGAAAAATCCTTCAGATGTGAAAGTGAATTATGCATCTTTCTATACAAGCAAAACAAACAAACAAAATCACCACCACCAACAATAGAAAATTCACCAGGGAACTTGCACTAAAAGAAATGCTAAAGGGAATTCTTCCCCTAAAAGGAAAGTTATTTCAGAAATCCAAGAAAAAAATGAAGAGCAATATAGAGAGTAAGTGGTAAAGCCTAATGCATACTTATCATCTTATGCGGCTTAAAATATATACAAAACCAAAAACTTAATGAAAACTCTGAAACATAATCAGGAGGAGAGGTGTTATCAGAATTAGAGTATTCTATAGTCTATTATAGAAGCAAATTTAAATAAATAATCCTACTGAATTGGTCAAGCTGATCCTGCAGGTCCTTGTGAAGGCTGTGGGATAGAGCTTGGCCAAAGTGCAGTTAGTTACAAAGAGGTCAGAGTAAATAGAAACTAAGGGTAAGAACTTGAACTCCATCATGGCACACCAGGAGAATTTTCCCAGAAGACCAAATTCCTAGACAAGGCAAAGGTATCATGTCCTGGTTGCTTGATGGGGAGTTTGTAGGTAGGATGAAGAAAGTGGGTCCAAAACTGAATGGAAAGTTACCAATTTAATGTGGGAAAGAAAAGAAGACAAGTTTTCCCTTCAATGTTAGCAGGATAACACATATGACTACAAAGGTGGCCATGTATTGAAAAGTCAGTGGGATTTTAGGTCCAAGGAAGTAAACTTATCATTTATTGAGCACTGTTTATTGTGAGATATTTGGTAATGTCTCAAAAAATGAGGCTTCTAGAAGATTACTACTGAATAGGGAAGAGAGGTGGGAGGGAATGGGAGGGAGAAGGGGAATTGCATGGAAGATGGAAGGAGACCCTCATGGTTATACAAAATACATGTATGATGATGTGAGGAAAAAAAAAAGAAATGTGTCACATTAGATTGGGTACAGAGAGGTAATGGGAGGGGAGGGGAGGGGAAGGGGGGGTACGAAGGACAGCAGAATAAAATAGACACTAGTATTGCTGTATATACATACGTGTCTGTATAACCAATGTGATTCTGCAAACTGTACACTTGGAAAAATGAGAAATTATAACCCATTTGATTCAAATGTATGATATGTCAAGATCATTGTATTGTCATAACAACTAATTTTAAAAAATGAGGCTTCTAATATCTAATTCTTTCTTTGGGTATATCTAATCTACTACTAAAAATTTATTAAGTTTTGAATTTTGATTGTTCCGCTTTCCCTTTTTAGATAGAAGTTCTATAGGTTCTTTAAAGAAAAATCTGCATTGTCTTTCTTTCTTTCTTTTCTTTTCTTTTTCTTTTTCTTTTTCTTTTTTTTTTTTTTTTGCTGGTGGTACTGGAGATTGAACCCAGGTCCTTGGCAAGCACTCAAGCAACTGAGCTATATCTCCAGCCCCCTGCATTGTCTTTTTGTAAATGGCATTCTGCTACTAAACCAAATATTTCTTTTTTTTTCTTTAAGAATAGTAAACACTCTTGCTCTATACTGTGTATCTGATCATTTTAGTTAGCTAAAATGTTTGCAAAATTGTTCTAGTTACCATCATGGTATTGCATTTGTTGGTGTACCTAATTTTTTTTTTTTTTTTTTTTTTTTTTTTTTTTACTATATGAATGGTCTTTTGCTTGGAAAATCATTTGTAAGAGTCTGTAAGACCTAGGATTAAATGAATGCACCTTCTTTCAGAAAGGTTTTATATTTGCTTCTGAAAGATGTCTGGAGGAACTATCAACCTTAATGTCAAATTCAAGACTCGTCTTTGATCTTCCAGGAGAAGTGAGATCTACCTGCTTATTTGCAGCAAGGCTGTGTCACTTCTGATTTTTCTTCTTCTTTTTCTCCAAGAGTTATTTCTTTGAGGTTCCAATTTATTGCAGGGATGAATTCTATTTTTCCCCCACATTTTTATTGATGCATTATAGTTGTACATATTGATGATATTTGTTGTTACATATTTGCATATGCATGCAATATAACAATATCATTTGGCCAGCATCACTCCCTAGCATTTCCTCCCCCCCCCCCACTCCTAACCTCTCACACTCTGGTCCCTTTTCTCTACTAATCTCCCTTTGATTTTCATGAGATCTGCTCCCATGAAATTTTTATTTTTCCTTTTGCCTCTCTAGCTTCTGCCTAGGAGAGAAAACACATGACCCTTGACCTTCTGAGTTTGACTTACTTCACTTATCAGAATGGTCTCTAGTTCCGTCCATTTTCCTACAAATGACCTAATTTCATTTTTCTTTATGACTGAATAAAATTCCATTGTGCGAATATACCACAGTTTCTTTATCCATTCATTCATTGGTGGACACGAGGCTGGTTCCACAGTGTAGTATTGTGGATTCTGCTACTATAAATGTTGGGATGCATGTGTCACCGTGGTATGATGACTTTAATTTTTCAGGATAAATACCAAGGAGTGGTATGGCTGGGTCACAGGGTGGTTTCATGCCTAGTCTTTTGAGGAAATTCCATACTGATTTCCATAGTGGTTGTACTTATTTACAATCCCACCAGCAGGGTAAAAGTGTTCCTTTTTCTCCACATCTTTCTAGCATTTATCATTATTTGTATCCTTGATGACCGTCATTCTGACTAGTAGGAGATAAAATCTCCGTGTAGCTTTGATTTGCATTTCCCTAATTACTAATGATGTTGAACATTTTTTCATATATTTGTTGGCCATATGTAATTCTTTGGAGAAGTGCCTATTTAATTCATTTGCCCATTTATTAATGGGGTCATTTGGTATTTTTTATAAAGCTTTTTGAGTTCTTTATATATTCTAGATAATAATCCTCTGTCAGAAGAGTAGCTGGCAAAGATTTTCCTGCAGGGATAACTTTTTTTTCTTTTCTTTTTTTGTACTGGAGAATTGAACCCAGAGGTGCTTTACCACTGAGTCACATCTCCAGCCCTTTAAAATTTTTATTTTGCATCAGCATCTCACTAAGTTGTTTAGAACCTCACTTAGTTGCTGAGGCTGGACTCAAACTTGTGATCCTGTTGCCTTGGCACCCCACCCCACCCCAGAGCCCCAGGTCTCTGGGATTACAGGTGTGCACCACCACACAGGCTGGCAGGTATGAATTCTTAAGATGATTTTTACTTATGTAGGGCCTGGACTTTTGTTATTGTCCTGATGACTCCATGAAGACATCAAAATGAAAAGTTCAGTTTTGCCAAGATCAGCAAATGTATCAAGGCAAACATAGCTTCAGTGCTTGTTTAATATTGCCCTTTATTTAGATCTGGTAATTTATGTCCACCTTTTTAGATCTTAGCTGCTGTATTATATTCAGCATTTCAATAGAACAATTAGTCTGTATGACTAACTTGCTATTCCCAGAAACTAGAAGTCCAGCATAATATGCATTACATTACTATCTTATCAAATTGGAATTCAAGTGAATAGTGTACACTTTGTATGATTAAAAACAACTGCAAATTGTCATTTTGAGTGTTGATAGAAAGTGGAAGAAAGAAACCCCATAATTGTGTACTGGCTACCAACCCACCTGGGGAGGCCAGTCCCACAGAATAGTGAATGCCCAGAGTTCCCATTCAGTATTTAACTAAAGAAGACAATTTATTAGGACTTTACTACAAATCAAAAGCCAATGAACTAAGTCAAGTTTGTGTTGCAGCCTGTTTTTATAAGTAAAGCTTTATTGAAACACAAACACATTCGTTCCTTTCTGTCTTGGGTATGACTGCTTTTACATTTCAAGGACAGAGTTGAATAGCTACAGCAGAATTTGAATGGTCACATAACCTATAATGTTTACTCTGTGGACCTTTTCAGAAAAAGGTTGCCATTCTCTGTCATAAGGTGTTATTCTTTAGAAGTCTTGCCTTGACCAGTTTAAGTTCTGGGAGCAAATAATTTTCTGCATGATTTTCACACAGTTTTGAAAATTCTGGAAGCTTGAACTTAGTATGATAGAACTCTTCAGTCACTTGGAGAAACTGAAACAGGAAATAGCACTAAAATGCAAAACAAGAATACCTCCAAGTTGTAATATGGTAATTTAATCATTACCTTTAAACAGCTAACAGCCCAGAAAAAACATTTTCCTGCATCATTAGTTCACTGGGTTTTTTTTTTTGTTGTTGTTGTTGTTGTTGTTTTGGTTTTTAAAGCACATCATCTTCTTCATTTGTGAAGTCAAAACTCTTTACTTTTTCATTGACTTGTACTTGTTGGGGATAAACAGCCTGGAGAGGGCTTCAAAGCACTGAAAATTCACAGCCATCAAGGACAGACAAATCCGGGCCCCATCATGGTGGAGTGACTGCAGCAGATTTGCAGTTCCCTTCCTCTGCTCTGAGCTGGCAGTTTGTGGGGCAGTGTGGACCTGTAGGACGTTCATACCAAGGAGCAGGATAGTTTTCTGAGACCACTCCTGCTTCTCAGAAGTAATGACAGAGATCTTTATGGAAAAACTGAAGACAAAGAAGCTGGAAAAGGAAGTTAGAGTTGAAGCCCAGGACTGTCCTGCTGCTCTCCTGGGCACTAGCTGTAATGAGCAGATCCTGCTCCAGCCACCGTTGGGGTCAATTATGCTATTGTTCCAGCGCCTGGTTGCCGAAGGGCTTTCTATAGGTCGATGGGGGTGACGCCATTCATGGCAGTCAAGGTTGCCTCTGTGTTCATCTGCACAATTTGGCTTAAGGAGGAATGCCAACAGAGTCAAGAAAGTGACCTGGTTGAAATGTGTTTTTCCAAGATCAACCAGGGGTTATGAAAAATGCACTAGTCCCATGGTGGACATGTTTATGCTAACAGATAAAAACAAGGGGGCAGAGTATTTCCCTTGACCCAGACTCCTGTTGGACAGATGCCTTCCAAGATGTGAGGGTGTAAAATAGGCATCAGGTCTAGGAGTGAAGAATGAAGAAATAATGATATCACTTCTTCACAGAGAACCAGCTGCCTTCTGTGCACACCACTTTGTTTATTAATCCATCAGAAAATTCCCTGGGGATTTGGAGTTGGCTTTTTGCCTGCTGATGATTCTGTGACTCTGGGACAATTAACTGTAATGGCTTCGAGACAGACCCTTCTCAATCACAGCCTGGTCCTGGGCTGCCAAAAGCCATCTGCACCTGGGTGGCTGGGTAACAGCACCCCCATTTTATTCCTCCTTTCATGTGGAATCCACTGTCCTCTGTGTTTGTTGGGAGCCAGCATGGCTCTAAATTCCCCTCTATGATGTGGAGTGGTAGGAAAGGAAAGGGGGGTATGTGGGAAAGGCTACGGGGCTCCCTTCTCTAAGATCACAGTACAAAAAGCCCCTCTATTCCTGGCCACCTGGACTCGCCAGGCTCGTTATGTGAACACTGGAGAGTTGGCCAGGCAGTCAGCTGACCAAGGAGAAGAGCGTTCCTATGTGGCCAGTTCCAGTGCCCCCGGAGGGAGAGGCAGAGGCTGCTGGTAATTTTCCGGGCACTCAGCATGCACCGGGCTGCCCCTCACCCAGGCATGATGGCACCACGGCCAGGGAGCCAGATGGGCCCTGTTCCACAAAAAACAGAAAAGGGAGGAGAGTCTGGTGTCCCGTAGCCCCTCACCCTGGCTGCTGGCCTGTCTTTTGACACTGGATTTACCTTTCATTAGTCCCCACAGGGAGGACGCATCCCAGCTGGGTCCTCTGGAAGCTATGGATTTGCTGATTTGCAGCCTTCTCCTGCATATTTTTTATGTGGGCTGGGAAAACAGATGGCTCCATCCAAGTTGCTGAAAACCCAGCTGGTTATTGCTGCACTAGAATGACCTGAGTTTGGGGATCCGAGTTCTCCCTGCCAGAGCCTTGGGCAAGTTGGGAAATATGTTTGTCTTTGAATTAGAGCACAGGCGGATGAAGTCCAAATGGCTGCATCCCCACGGTGTCCTGTGGGCCGTGGGAGTACAGGAAAGGCAGCATTAAGCACAGCACATTACACACGGCACCCCTGCTCCCTCACTTCCTTTTTTTTGAATTAGGCAGGTTAAAAATTAATTAAAAGACAACAATAGAGCTGTCTTCCTTTCTCCTACTTTTTTTTAAACCAAATGCGTACTATTCCCCATTCTAGGTAATGCTGAAACGGACTTTCACAAATCATACCAATTTCACCTTTATTGAGCACCTACTTTATTGCAGGAATTATCCCAAGTGCTGGAAATTTAAAAGTGAGTCACATATGGTATCTATGACAGGAGACGTCTGGGTCTAGCTGGAAGAGAGATGTGCAAACACAGACCTGTGCTGAGATAAACGTAGGTACAGAGTGGACAGGAACATAAGGAGGGACAATTTCTTTTCCTTAGAAACAGGAAGATCCAGTCCTAGAGTGGCGATGCTTGAGGGAAAATGAGACTTCACTCATGGCTTGAGGAGGAAGAGAAGGCCCAGCTCTTCCTTCCTGACCTCTATTCTGGTGCCTGCCTCTGCTCTCATGATCCTGGGGAAGTTGACTCCATCCCCAGCTTAGGGGCAGATCCCAGTTAGTCTAATATAATCATGGCAGGCACACTCCGGTGAAGATGGATTTAAAGATGGAGATTCAAATTCTGGCCACTGTGACATGAAGTCTCCCAAGGAGAATCTGGGTGACTTTCGTCAACACCCTTTCTTCTCACAGATGTCCTTCTGTCTACGCAATGGGAGAGTTCTCAGCTGGGAAGAAAGATGTTTAATTTGTGGGTTAGGTAGATGCAGCCAGAGCAGGAAGCATCCCTGGGAAGAGGCTGGACATATCTGCTGAAGAGCCCTGGGTGCATCGTGGTTCTGCTTCCCAAAGAAGGTGAATGGGGTTGCTTCTGCGGTCCTGCTCACCGCGCAGTGACAACTAAGAATCTGGACTCCAGGTGACTTCGTGCTGGGGTGTCAGAAAACACTGAAGGCAGATGCTGCTCCAGGACTGGGGTGGCTCCTGTCCAGCCAAGATTCTGCTGAAATGACACCCGCTCTGGAAACTCTGAAACGGCACCCGGTCTTTTCAACCACGACCACGGGCTTGAGTTGCAATCACTCCACGCTGAAATGACAAGCGTCAAGTGCTTAGTGCGTATCACCAATGTGCTGAGAGCTCTCTCTGTCCATGTTAGCTACACGCATTATCCCAGACCGCAAGCAATCTTTCCTGGATGCCAAGGAGAGCAGGATAATCTGTAGAAATAATCCCAGGGGGATGTGTTTCCTCTTCCTTGCCGATCGTGAGGTTGGTTGGCCTAGTTGTATTCTTATTTCAATTCTAATGCTTCCCTTATTCTTCTAAGTTTTCCCTTGTACTCTTTCACCCATTGGGCCATGGTTCCAGCATGGCTCTTGCTTCAGGCTGCATGTGGCCTGATGAGACCAAGTTCTTAAATTTAGCTTGCTGATCCCACAAGCATGAACTTCTTGGCTCCATGTCTGGGCCTCTCTGCTTTCAGTGAGACAGGAAACCAGGGCTGGGCAAGCCTCCAGGGTTTCAGATTGGCCTTCTGTTCAGATAAGCTCCTAAGGATGTTTCTACTCGACAACACTGACAGCTCAAGTTCTTTCCTGGGTTTTGCGCTTGTGCCTTTGTGACATACCAACAGATTTAGAACTGACGTTATAATTGGAGTGAAAATGCCCACATGTGACTTGGATTAAACAGACCTCAACTGATGGGAGACACAGGGCAATTAATCTCTGGGTGTTAAGTGGAAATTCTCTGAGAGGCACCAAGCAATCTACTCTAGGAGAGATAAGGAAAGGAAAGGAAGTCTTTGGCCGATGTGCTTATTTTTAACTGATTTCAGTTTCATGTTCGGATACAGAGCAGCATCCACAGTATCTTAGAGATATCACCCAGTAGGGTCAGAAAATGGGCTGTAGAGTTATTTGGCCCCAAGTTCAAACTCTTGCTCCCTCTCTTGTCAAGTGTAACCAGGTCATTTAATTTTTTCTAAACCTCACTTTCTTGACTGAAACTGATGATAGCAATTCCTTTCTCATAGGAGGATCAAATTAGATATAAGCCAGATGACTAGAATATAATAAATGCTTAATAAGTAGTATTATTTCTAGGTCCCCAAAGAGAAAAGATTGTTTCTGTATTAATTTACTTTACAAGTTCAGAAAAAAAAAAATCATGTTAAGGAAATAATGAAAAGTAGCATGAATCAAGTTTCCTAAGTGCCAGACTCTCTTCTAAGCACTTGCATGTAATAACTCACTGAATTCTTTTTTAAAAAACATATTTTTAGTTGCAGATGGACATAATACCTTTATTTTATTTATTTATATTTATGTGGTGCTGTGGATTGAACCCAGTGCCTCACACATGCTAAGCAAGCGCTCTACCACTGAGCTACAACCCCAGCCCTCACTGAATTCTTATAATACTTTTTATTACTTTTATTTTACAGATAAGGAAACTCAGGCACTGGGAGATTTAGTAACCCTTTGAAAATTGTGGTTCAGTACATGCCAGAGCTATCAGTTCTTTTGATGGGCCAGTTTGCTCAAGGGAACGAATTATTTTGGACATTATGCTTGATTCTTTCTGGAACTTTCATACTGGTTATCCAGGCTTATGAATCTGCCCACATTCTCTGGAAGTGATACATTAGGACAAGATCTTTCCAGCAGTGCTAAAACTAATCATGGTGTTTTCCAGATTGATTGGGATGTATGCACCAAGCCCTGGGGAAAGGAAATTCTTATTTCAACATTTCAACATTGCAATCAATTCAACTATATTAAACACACACACACACACACACACAGTAAAGCAAACAAACAAACCTTCAAAAACCAGATAACTATGAACAAATTGACAAAGAATCTCTGTCCTTACTCAACTTGTTTCCTGTTGGAAACTGCACAGACCTGCAGACACGATCGTCACTTGGTTCAGGTTCAACTTCGTATAAATGTGTGAGCTGAAGTATCTGTGAGGATTTGTTCAGCAAATGATCTCTGAGCATCTACTATATGCACAATGCTGAAAGAATCAGGGATTGTTGAGAAAGAATATATGTGTTAGGTCAGGTTTGAACTTGAGGAACTTCAAGATGAGGCATTTCCAGCCAGAAATCTGAACATTTAAAGATTCAAGATTGCTTACCTGTGGGAAGCATCACAAGCCCGGATTCTAGGGTCTGGCACCTTGAAAACATGTTTCTGAGCCACCTCTTACCCATTCCTCACCTCTCCTTTTCTAATTCAAGTCCTTTGCTTTTGTCTTTTATGAATTATCTAAGAAATAGTTCTCAAAATTGAACTCATGGGACTGATTAGTTAGACCTGTTCCCTAATATTTAAAGCATTCATACTTCAAATTGGTCAATAAACAGTACATTTTCACGACACGTAAATCAAGCCCTGATTCCACGTGTCCTTTCATAAGCCAAGAGCCAACAGAAATCTCTAACAATTTTAGCACTGTGATAGCATTACTCTCTTCTTGCTAATTTAGGTGAGGTGTTAAAATGCTTCTGAGGGGGAGCAGATGCACAGCAACATCTTTTGCCCCTCATATCTTTTCCAGGGTGGAAGCCTAAGAAGCACTTGTTTAATAAATACCCTCTACCTGCCAGGATTGCTGTTAGTAACTGTAACCAAATGAGCCTCTGGAAATGCTACAGGACTATGATGCAATTATAGCTGACTTGTTCTAGCTGCTACCTGGGCATTGCTGGCTTTGTTTTCGGCTCAGAGAGAGGAGCATGTTGTAACTATCCAGAGAAAATGAGCACAAGCTACCACATCCAGTTAATATTAATTCTGAATAAATAAATGCAAACAAATGGAGCCGCTGGTGACTGTGAATTCCTTTGATTTTGGCCTCCCTTGTTTGCTTTAATACCAGTGGGCACTTTTGCTGAAGACTCAAGAAATGGTTCATGTTGGTGGCCTCCTTTGACATCCTGTCACTTCAACCCAGCACAGGTTTGTCCCAGTTAACTCTCCAAGCCCCCATCTGAAAGTCCATCCTGTACCAGCCAGGAAACTCCAGAGGAGATCTGCATTCTCAAAGCATGCTATCTGCTTCCATGACAGTGACAGAAACATGCAAATACACATTTTAGCAAAATTCCACACGTTAAGAGCAAACTCTTGGTTATCTGAGATGTTCCACAGTTTTCTGTTCTCTTTGAATTATTTCTTTCAAGTCTAGCATTTCCAGCAAAAAGGAAATTGGTTACCTTAAGCCAAGTTTTCACTTCTCCAACCTTCTGAGGGAAGGATGCCACAGAATTCTGCAAGAATCTGCTACCAATATTTTCTCAAAACTGTTTTTTTCCTTCTATTAAAAAAATTCAAACTTGTGAGGCCTCTTCAATCTGAAACTGATGAACTTTTAAAACTTCCATGGTTTCTGCTACTCCTTTCCTATTCCTAAGACCTTATGTTCTATCTAAATAGCATATAACTAGTGTCTAAAAGCATCCTCTTATTTCAAATTCCACAAAATTTTCTTCTCTTCATCTATGACTCTATTTTATCCTTCCCTGCATCCTCAATACCCTGCAAGGTATTGAAAATCCTGTACCTTCTATCAAGGTCCTGATTCTGTGAGTCTTTCCATAAGCCAGAAACCAAAATAAACTTTAAAAAAATTACTACTATTATAATATTACCCACAGTCTGCTTAATATAGTTATTTTCTGCTTATAGTTTATTCATTTTTGAGATTCCCTAGCTTCATCATACCACAAGACTGGAACACGGCATATACTTAATAACTTCTCTCATGTGTAATGAACTGAACTGAAATAATGATTAATTACCATTATTGCTATTATTATTTATAGCATTGTCACAAAATTTGGTCCAACAGTATCTTAATTATATAAAAACATATTCACATATATGATTTTTCTACATGGACAATTTTATTTATCCCATATAAATTCAGAGATTATTTATTGGTATTTTGTATCCTTTCATACTGCTCTTTTAGTTTTCATGGTGAGTAAGGTATATTTTCTTTTTCTCTTTTTTTTGGTATCAGGGATTGAACCCTGGGCTGCTTAACCATTCAGCCACATCCCTTTTATTTTGTATTTTTATTTGTGATGATTATTGTGGAAATGGATTGCAACATTGGTCCAGACAAGACACAATGGAGAAATGAGGCACTCCACTCTCCATCTTTTTTTTTTTTTTTAAAGAGAGGAAGAGAGAGAGAGAGAATTTTTTAAAAAATATTTATTTATTTTTTTAGTTTTTGGAGAATACAACATCTTTGTTTGTATGTGATGCTGAGGATCGAACTCGGGCCGCATGCATGCCAGCGGAGCGCGCTACTGCTTGAGCCACACCCCAGCCCTACTCTCCATCTTAAGGGGGAGGGAAGGACGTGAAGCCCAGGACACCAGGGGAAGGCTTAGAGACTCAGGGCAACTAGAAGACATTCCACAGAAGAGAAGACCCTCTCTAGGGAGAGCCAGGGTCAGAGAAGGACCCAGCTTTGCAGCCTGGCAACTTTTATAGCAAGGAGGAGTGACAGATTGACTTTTTTTTTCCCCCTTTCTTTAGGGTATAAGGAGAAAATGTTCTTAGAACATGGTATTTTTGGATGATGGGCAAACGATTATATATTCAGTTTATAAACTGATCGAAACTTATTATTTATAAACTGCTTAAATGTTGTGAATTCATAAGAAAATAGGCACAAGTTCTGTCCTCAAGTGGTTTAGATTCCATGGTAGGTGTGATCGTGGGGAGAAACAGTAGATGGTATCAGGACATCGGTGTCCTCGGAAGGCTTTCAGAAGGTAGTGACCTAAAGAATGGCAGCAGATGGTAAGTGAAGATGGCAGGTGTGAATGAAAACTCTCAGGTAGAGGAAGAAGCTCGAACCAAGATGCACAGGGGTGAAAAACAGGGCTACTAAGTGGGTTCTGATGATTGCCACCATACATTTTGCAATCTGTGTGCCAGCCCGATCCTTTGATAAATTTCATTCCTGCCCCATCCATCACCCAGCACCTATGGCAGAACTGCAAAGGAATGTTAAAACAAAACCCAGGTTTAAGTGGAAACAAAGAACTGGCTCTGAAATTTGCCATAAACAATAAAAGAGCTTTTTGTTGTTTCACTATTTACGTCTTTTGCAATTGATCTTGAACTATTTAATGGTGCGTATACAGACAGGGTGAAAATGTCCTGCAGTGAGAATAAAAATGTGAGTGAGCCCTTTGTCTCTCTGACAGATGAGGTAGGGCAGGAAAAGTGTCAATGGAAATGAAATCCTGTAAATCTGCACCACAGCCAGGAGCCCCAGTGGCTATGAAATATTGACTTAACCCTACCCCCCTTCTAAGTTCTGAATAAATTACCCCAATGTCATCTGAATATCTAGGGGACTGAAACTTGCAGGGGAAAGATCAAAAGTTGTTTTATTGGCTATCAAAAACACACTGAGCTCCTACTAAGTACAAAGCATTACAACAAAATCACAATGGTGGGGAGAAACTTTGACAGAGTGAGGGGAGGCCAAAACTGATCTGCAAACTTTTTTTTTTTTTTTTTTTTTGCAGAAAACTATTTGAGGGCCCATGTTCCTCAGGCCCATCTTGTAATCCAAGGTAATTAAAGGTTATGTTACATAAAAGCACTGTATCACAAGTATGAAAAGCAGCACAGGAAGAGTTGCTAATGAACCCAGGGCCTCACGCACGCTGGGCAAGTGCTCTACCACTGATGCGTACTCCCAGCCCAGGAAGAGAATTTCTTAAGGAGTCTGACATACGTTAGGGACATGGCATTGTAAGCTGGGGTTTTTCTTTTCCTTTGTGTTTCCTCTGATATGTTTGTATGTTTTAAGTTAATCTGTCACTGGAAGCATAGAGTGGTTCATGGTGGATTGCATAGTGTAAGAAAATTCTTTCTAGAATCCTAGAGATCCTGATTTAAATCAGTGTTGGTGAGGCCTGGACATGGGTATTTTTAAGTCATCTCCCCAGGTGATTGCAATGGGCTGCCAAGGTTGAAAACCATAAGTTCAGATCAGAGGCACAAGATAATACAAGTTCAGACAAGGTGGACGTTTGGACATTGGTGTTAACCCCACAGGTGAAGTCTACATGGCCATCACCCTGTGCTTTGGCACTCTGTGCAACCTGACCCTGTGCCTTTGAACCAGGGTGGCCACTCACATCCCATGCAGTGAGGACTGGGGCCTGGCGTTGTGTTTTCCAACCATTGTTTAGACTGTTCCACTTTTTTCTACTCTCACTCCCAATTCCTGGCTCCTCCAAAGAGGAATTCAAACAGGAGGGGATGAGGGGCAGAAGTTTTAGGCTAATGCCATTAGAGGCAGGGCACCTCATGAGGCTTGTTGGAAACCAGGCTACTGCAGCTGGCCGGTGCCTTGGGCTAACCCTGCAACATGACTGGGCAGGGCAGGGCTTTCCTGCACAAGCTCCTCCTCTCCCATGTCCTCAGGCACCTTGTGTCTCTTTTGAGAGCAGATAAATGACCATTCCCATTTTGCCTGGCCCAAGGGAACAAGAAGGTCTCATGGTAGTGTGGATGAGACAAGGGGAGGGAGCTCTAGGGATGAGAATTGGGGCTTCTCATTTCTGAAAGCATCAGGAGCAAAATATAATTTCAGGGCTGGGGCTGGAGCTCAATGGTAGCATCCCACCCCCAGCACTGCAAAAAAGTAATAATAACAATAATAATAGTTTTATACAAAAACCTGAAGGATGAGCTACATTTGTTTTCAGAATTCTGCTCCTTTCGTTTGATTGGGGAAAGCCCTCTTCTGTTCTGCTTTTGCATGATAGTGGGGACGAGACAAGGGCTGCTGTTGTCATCTACAGGAGAGGGCATGGAGCTTCTTGGAGGCCAAGGACAAGGCTTAAGTCACCTGCATTTGGTGCTTTCCTTGTCTCTTTTAACCTTCCCTGCTAGATATTCTTTTCCAGCCCTTCAATCATCTTGACGATTTCTCTCTGAAGCCTGTCCAAACTCTCCTGCCCTCTCAGCTGTACTCTTAGAATTAGACACATGACCCCAGAGGGGTCTGATTTTATCTCAGTATAAGGAGAAGGCTGCTTCAGGACTCCTCCATTCTAGGCATGCATCCAGCATGACGCTTGTTGGCTCCAGGTGTTTATTTCTGACCATGACCCTCTGGGCTATTTCTGACAGCCTTGAACCCATCCTCCCATCTCACACGTATCAGGCCTGGTTTTCCTCCCTGAGCCACACCCCCCAGATGATGAAACCTCAGGTGTTCAAGCATTTTTCTTTCTGGAAACTCAAATTGCCTTTCCAAGACTAGTGACCCCCTTGGCATTCCTGTGAGGGAGGATCCCAGGAAAACAGGAAAAAAACCAAAAAAACAAAACACACATACACACATCCTGTTGGGGAGCTTATGGGTTCTCAAGGCCATGAATTGGAGTTGACGCTTTCAAAGAGCCACTGTCTCCAACACTGAGAGCTGAGAGTTCTCCCCACCGTCTCATGTCAAGGGTCATGGCATGAGATACTGAGCAACTGTGACCACAGAGTGGACCAGGAAGTAAGTGCCACGGTTTGGATGTGAGGTGTCCCCAAAAAGCTCATGTGTGAGACCATGCAAGTAAGTTTAGAGGAGAAATGATTGGGTCATGAAAGCCTTAACCCAATCAGCGAATTGATCCTCTGATGGGATTAACCGAGTAGGTAACTGAAGGTGGGTAGGGGGGCTTGCCTTTGCAGTATGTATTTGGTGAGCTGAGCTTAGTCTTTCTCAGCTTTCTGAGCATCATGTGATCCTCTTTCCTCCACCACACACTTCTGCCATGGTGTTCTACTTTACCTTGAGCCCCGAGGAATGGACAAAGACCTGTGAAATTGTGAGACCCCAAATAAACTTTTTCTCCTTTAAATTATCCTTGTGTCTTTTAGTCACAGCAGTGAAAATGTTGTCTAAAACAGTAAGCTCTAAGCTGACCCCAAGAACTGGATGAGTTGGGCATCTGGCAAACTGTCCTCGAGAGAGAGGACATGGTTATCAATCTTTATTGGTGATTGTGACCATGACATCCTTTCTGTCTTCCTAGAAACACCCAAAGGAGGCCTGCTGCAGTTTCTCTTAAATCACAAAGTATGAAACCACACTTCTGAGGACGCAGAACTGGAAACCCTGAGCTCTCTTGGGACATTGCCTGAGTGAGGTTCTGGGAACACAAAATATTTATATAATCCCTGGGGTGAGACCATTGAAATCCCAGCGAGGCGCTTGTGATTCTGGCCTCTGTTTCCCTCCTTTCCAGCAGGGATAATAAATAAAGCCAGCATCCATCCCGTCCCCTGGAGCTCTTCCTCAAAGGGAGGGGTGGCTGTCCTGTCAATCAAAGGATGACCCAGGGCTCAGCACTGCCACAAATTCAGATAATGTGGGAAGCCTATGTTGCCAAAACAACCCTAGGAATGGCTACACCCACTGAGCAGTCTGAGGAGTCGGGCTCCTTGCCTCAGTTTGTCGCATTTAAGCCAGCCCTGGGGCCATGGCAGGTATGGGGGAATTCTAACCCAGGATAGATCAGGTGTCCTGGGAGCATCTTGTTTCCATTCACGACATCGCCTGTCTGATGGTTGGCAAGGGAGGCTTGGCAGGATCAGATCCAAGGAGTCACCAAGGCAGGGATGGAAAAGTAGCAGAGTCAAGAGTTCACGGGGGTGGGGGTGGGGGTGGGGGTGAGGGTGGGTGGGGTGGGTGGGGTAGGGGGGCTGGATGCTTTATCCAACAGAGATGCCAGCTTCATCAGGGCGATGCCACACCGATTAAACTTCCTTAAAAACTCTTCCTCCTCTGGAATCTGAGATGCACACATGTGTTTATGTGTGCACACACGCACACACACATCGTGCACACACACGTCATGCACACGCACACTCAACATAAAACAGAGAGTTCACTGAATCCGAGGCACAGACAGCCTTCTGTTCCCTTCTGTTTTCTGGGTTTCTAACAGTCTGCAATGTGTCCCAGACAGAAGAATTCAACAGACTGAAATTTCAAAATTAAAGTTAGTAGTAAGACCCAGAGAGAGGATGCTTTTGAATGAGAAAAAATCTTAGTTGCTTTTTTTTTCTTTTCTTTTCCTGGAAAGCACCTCAAAAGAAAAAAAAAACAACTTTTTTCTCAAGCAATTTGAAGTAAATGTTGAGACACTGAACTTGGCAGTATGAGACATTAGGTATGAAAGAAAGTTTTGCCTGCTGCATAGAGGAACACACAGTGCTCCCTACCTTAGCCCTGATGGCTTCTGCCTGGGCCCCAGTGCAGCTTATCCATCCTGTTAAAATAATTCCCATAATACTGTATTACACATATTTCTTTCCCCTTCTGGACTGTAAACTACCTAAGGGGTGAGTTTGAACCTCCTTTACGAGTTGCCTGTCTACAAACATTCTAGGAACTCAATAGTTATTTGCTGAATTAGCCCATGAATTTATTATTTTTGATACCTTCCTTCGAAGTCAGGCAGGATATATTGCTTCTTTCTACACCTGAAATTTCCATTTCAGTGATCATGAACTAGTGTGAACTTAGAAGTTGTTCTTTAAGGCAGTCATAAAATTAGTAAGACAGGAATTCCAGGAACATCAGAACACCATTGCATTAAATGAGATAGTGTTTGGAAGACATAGTATTAGTCTCAACCTGACAGCCGTAGCAATTGTTTGAAAATATACATCAGTCCGCGTCACTTGTCTGCTCCCATCTCTCCAGAGATTTATCATCTCACTTAGAGTAGAATTCAAACTCCTTGCATTGATCTGATAGGCTCTACAGGATCTGGTTTCAAATTATGTGTCCTGACTCTCCGCTGCCCAGCCACACTGGCCTCCTCAGTGACCACTGAACACTCCAAGCACCTTCCTACCATAAGGCCGTGACTCTGGCTGCACCCTCTACCTGGAGCCCTCTTCTCGAGGATGGTGCGTGGTCAACTTCTCTCAGCAGGACCTCTCACCGTCATCATGCAATTAAACATGGTAGTAGAAACCCCACACCACAGCCCTGGCCTGCTGTCCTCTGATCCATCGTTTCTCCATGGCTCTTAGCCCCTTCTAACATATTCTCAAAGTTCCCTATTTATATATCATCTGTGCATCTCCAGGGTCATTCTCTTTCCCCAAAGAAGCTTCACAGGGAATTTTTGTACATTGTTTTATTTCAATGTCCTGGCACACAGTGTGGGCACTCAATAAACCTTTCTTGACTGAATAAAGGGCTAATGAAGGTAGCACCTCCAAAATGGCAGCTATCCTCCTCCTGATCTTTGGCGCCCTAGCTTCATCTGACTGAGCCTGAGAAGAACAGGGGTGAAGGTCTGAGAAGCATCCATCACAGAACCAGTGCGTATCAGGTCCATGGGAAATACTTCCTTTCCTCTTGTCTTTTGTGGCTTTTTATGCTGTTTCTTTTTTATAGAGGACCCTTGGGACAGAGCTATCATGCAAAACCAGCTACTCAGTCCACATTTAAGTGTCACATAGGGACATTTATAGAGCACTTTGAAACTGTTGATTCGTTATTTTACTGGTACTATCAGCCAAGGATTACAAGAGAATTTCTGTGACTTCACATTCTCTCCATCGTGACTTCCTATAATGAGCTCACGTTCTCCAGCTTTTTCGACAACTCAATGAAAAAAGAATAAGGAGGAAAAGGAGAAAACACACAAACAAAAACAAAGACTTTGCTTTCAAGATGGCTGGGTTCACATTTAGACTAGGGGGAAACGTACCTAGAGGGAAAGAAATTTTTATTCCCAAGTGAAAACTAAGCATTCCCTAGAAAATTTTAAAAACACCATCAGAATAAAAATGATGCCCCCAAATACAAAGATGCATGCTTCATGCCCGTGGCTAGGAATGTGGGGCTGTTTTCCAGCCAGCAGAAGCGATCCCTTTGTGTTTTACCTTTTCTTTTCTCTTTCCTCCTTCAGCCTAAAGGGGACTGTTTTGAATGCTAAGCATGCGGTGGCTCACAAATTCAGCCTGTTGATAGTTACCATAAAACACAGCAGTGACAGCTCATCCTTCCTGCCTCCTAACCATGCAGACAGAGTGGAAAGAACACTGGGGAAAGAGCACCCATCAGAACGAGTTCTCTCTGGTTGTCAAATCCAACGTTCACTTTAGGCTGGAAATCAGCAAGCCCCTGGCCCTTCTTTCCCTAAAATTCTAGAAATTAGCACAGGGAACTCTCTTCCTTATACTTCCATACAGCTTATTTCTTATTCTTATGGTTTATGTTCCAGATCAGTAATCCTTGAATGCTGTAGGGAATAGCTCCAGCAATTGTTGATGGAACTCTCTTCACTGTCAGCCCCTCATGCTGCTCTGTTTTTCTGTAAAAATGCTTTTACAAGAAGGCATGCTTATCATGTCACATTAGAAAGTCAAATGGCTCCCTTATAAATTCTATACTGCTTTAGTTGGAAATCAGGCACACATGCCAACTCTTTTACTGTGCCAAAAAATGATACACTCTGCATAAAACATGGTTTAATTTAACTTTCTATCTGCCAACCTCCTCCACCAGCATAGGGGATGGTCAGGGTTAGTATAGCCATAGTGACCTTCAGGAACCTGCCACCAGTGGTGGTTCCCTGAGGATGAAGCTAGGATGGGAGTCATACATAAGCTTAAGTAAAATTCAGGTTCAAATGGTAAACAATGCAGACATTAGTTCTAACGGTCAGAGGCAGGGCTGAATTTAGGATCAGAGCCAGGAGTAGGACTCATGTGGAACAACAATAAACCAAGAAAACAGGATGCTACACCAAAGCTGCAGAGCACAGGGGAGTGAGCGAGTGGGTGGGGGGCAGTTGCAGGGCACAGGGGAAGGCGACCCTGCGGGCAGTGTTTATGACTGATAAGCGATGGTCGGTTTCTTTCTTTCTTTCTTTTCTTTTCTTTCTTTCTTTCTTTCTTTCTTTCTTTCTTTCTTTCTTTCTTTCTTTCTTTCTTTCTTTCTTTCTTTCTTTCTTTCTTTCTTTCTAATAAAAGACACCAAATACTATACACAAAAATCAATTCCAAATGTTTTAAAGACTTAAACACAAGTTCTGAAACTGAAAAACTCTGAGACGGAAACAGAGGGAATGCTCCTGACCTTGGCCTTGGCAATGATTTCTTGGATATGACACCAAAACACAGGCAACAAAAGCAAAAACAGAGGACACATGGGCCCACATCGGACTGTAAAGCTTTTGCACAGCAAAGCAATCAATGAAATGAAACGTCTGCCTCTGGACGGGGAGAAAATATTTGCAGACCATACATCCAAAAAAGGGTTAATATAAAAAAATATATAAGGAACTTAATGGCAATAAAACAAATAAACCAATTAAAAATAGGCAAAAGACTTGAATAGATTTTTTTTTTGAAGACATGCAAATAACCACATGTGAAAAGATGCTCAGTACCATTAATCATCATGGAAATGCAATCAAAGTGATCCGATATCACTTCACACCCATCAGGGTGGATATTATGAGAAAACAAAAGATACCAAGGATGTGGGGAAAGTGGAGCCCTTGCACGCTATTGGTGGGAATGTATATTGTTGCAACAATTATGAAAAATGGCATAGAAGTGCCTCACAAATTTAAAAATATACCTACTCTGTGATCTAGCTGTCCCAGTTGTATTTATCCAAAGGATTGGAACCAGGATCTCAAAGATATATCTGCTCTCCCCTGTTCCTTGCCATATAATTCACCATAACAAAGATGTGGAAAAATCCTAAATACAAAGACATCTTTTATTTTATTTTTTAAAGCACCTTTAAGTTTATGGAAAAAATTGGAAGATAAAAAGACTTTCATGTGCCCCCTGTCCTGAACACGCACAACCTCCTCATTATCAATATCCCTACCAGAAAGGTGCATTTGCTAGAATCAGTGAACCTACACGGATATATCATTATCTCTCAAGGTCCATGGTTTACATGAGAGTTCATGTGCAGAGTGGCACATTCTATAGGTTTTGGCAGATGTATAATGACATGGATCTATCATTACAATACCCCATTAAATAGATTTGCTGTCCTAAAATTCCTCTGTGTTCTTCCTGTTCACTTCTCTGTCCCCACCTGGCAACCACTAATCTTTTTACTGTCTCCACAGTTGCACATTTGCCAGAAAATCATACAGTTGGAATCGTACAGTATGTAGCCTTTCGGACTGATTTCTCTCCCTCGTAATATGCATTAAGACATTCTTCCACATGTTCTTCCTTGGTTTAGTAGATGGTTTATTTTTAGTGTTGAATAATATTCTGTTGTTTGGAGATACCAGAGTTTATTCATCCATTCATGCGCCAATGTATACTTTGGTTGCTTCCAAGTTTGGGCAATTATTAATAAAACTGCTATAATATCTGTTTTTTTGTGTGTATGTATATGTAGACATAAATTTTCAACTCATTTGCACCAATAACAAGGAGCATGGTTGCTGGATCATATGGTAAAAGCATGTTTAATTTTGTGAAAATTGCCAAACTGTCTTCCAAAGTGGGTGTGCCATTTGCATTCCCACCAGACACTTGGTCTGCATTTTTTCTGAATCTTTTTCACTTAATATTATATGTTGGAGATCTTGTCATCTGAGTATAGAAAGAGGTTATCATTTTCTTTTTCTCATTCGTGTACTACTACATTAAGTGTGTATGTTTGATTTAGTTCACCAGCAACTTATAGAAGAACACTGAGTTTCTGGTCTTTGCTAGAACAGACAATGAATGACATTTGGAATGGGTGCAGGTGTTTCTGCAGGAGACAGCCTGCATCTCACCACCATGCTGTGCCCTGGCACCGTGGAAAGAGTTGCTTCTTCACTGCACATCAAACAGCACATGGGTTGTGAGTGTTTTGGAACTCTCAGGATGCCATCAAAGTCATAGACATCTCTGTGTTTCAGAGACTAGCTGTGGACCCCGAGGGAAGCACTTCAGCTCTGCTCTGAAGACATACTGGCTTTCTGGTTCCTTCTCCACGGGGCTTTCCCACAAGTGGGCCTCTTACTCTTCCCTTGGCAAATTCCAGTTCACTTCAACGTAAACGCCACCTTCTCAAGGAAGACATCCCGTCTTTCCATAAGGTATTGCTTTCCTCTGTTGCCCATTCCATAGCTCCCCAGCCCTCACCTTTGTATGACCTCCCACAGCCCTGTTTATTTATGATATTAGTCTGTTATTGCCTCTTGATGTCAGTGACCATCAGTGACTATGTCTGTCTTATTCTAATTATCTCTCTGCACCCCTGGCATCCACTCCAGGGGCTTGATGGTAGCAAGTAATTGATCAATGTTGGTAGAACAGAGAAATGGGCTTCAAATGGATTGGGCAGCAGTCTTCTTGTCTGACAGGTTAGTGCTACCTTTCAGAAAACATCTAAAATTTAAAAAATCTTGCATGTAATAAGTCATGTTTGAAAAAAAGAAAACAGTTTCAGATTAGGTGACATAAGATTTTAAAAGAGACAAACTAAAATTTAACTTCCAGAGTGGACAGAGGTTATGTTATGCTTATATGTTTTCCATAGATACTTAGATTGGCCACCAACTACAACAGGACTTGGGCACTGGCCAGCCTTGCTGGACAAATGTGCTTTGTGTGCCAGTTCCTTCTCCATGTCACAGCTCAATTCTAAACGGTTAAATAACCATTTTGCATCTTAGGGCAATGACTGCTGATCTCTGGTAATTTCTGGGATAAGGGACGTGAATGTGCATATTATGGCCTCATGGGCTGGTGATTGAAAAGACTAGGAGAAAAACAAATGTAATTTTGCTTCTAAATAACTGACCTATTCCTGGGGGAGAGAAGGGAGTCACATGTTCAATTCCTAGGCAGATCCTAATTCTCTGACAAACAGCTGGAAGCAAAATTGTAATTGTCCACAATGAATAAGAATTCCAACAACAAAAAGGATGACATGTGGCGTTTAAAAAGTTCATGTTTCTGAATATTGGAAAAAGGACATCACAAAAGATGCTGCCAAATCTCCTGTATATGTTTTCTGTGCAAACAGATTTATTCTGATTTAGGGTCAATGACATTTTCTTTTTCCCAACCTTTTCCTCTCATGTAAATAAAGCTGACTCCTGAGGTCCTCCAGAAGAGGTCAATGATTTAGTTGAGTTACTTCTCCAGGGGCACGAGGAGAGGTTCAGATAGCTAGATCTGGTTTTTTGTAGGAGAGCCAGCTTGGGTATGTGGACACATTACCTTCTCTGCCACAGAGGCCCTAAAGGACACGATGTGGGAGGGAAAATAAGAGACTCATTATGCTCTTCTTCCTAAGCAGCACTTGTATTTCAAAGATAAAAAAGCAACTTATTATTAGAGTGTCACAGGGTCAGGGAACTTTAAACAAAATAAAAGATTTGATATTGATAAACAGGGTGCTTCCTCCTTGGAGGATCTCTCTCTCTCTCTCTCTCTCTCTCTCTCTCTCTCTATCTCTTTTTTTAACCTGGGATTGAACCCAAGGGCACTTACACATTGAGCCACATCCCCAGCTCTTTTTAAATTTTTTTTTTTTAATTTTGAGACAGGTTCTCATTAAGTTGTTGACAGCCTCACTAAGTTGCAGAGGCTGGCCTCAAACTTGCAATTCTCCTGCCTCAGTCTCCCAAATCACTGAGACTACAGGTATACACCAGCACACCTGACTCTAGGAGGATCTTTCAAGAATGTATGAGGCTTCCTTAGCTCTGCATATGCAATCCTTCTGATCACAGACTACAGTACACATTTTCTAGGACATTAAATGGGATTTTTATTATCTATTTTTCTGTATAGCTGAACCAACCAATCCATAGCCGTTGAGTGTCCTCAGTGTCCAGGCAGAGGTAGAGGCAGTGTGTGGATGTGACAGAGAGCACAGGTTCCAAAGGCTGGTGGAAGTGTGCTTTCTCCTAACTGTGGGACAGTGGGCCATTTATAGCCCTCTCTGAGATTTAGTGTTTCCATCTGTATATTGGGTCCTTTGCATGGAAAAGGAAACAAAGATTAGAAAGTGTTTACCACCTTGCCTGGCTGAGCATATAATTAGCACACAATAAAAAGCAGCTATTAGAGTTCTAGAATCCAGTGGCAAAGCAAGACTTTGGTAAGTACTAGAATAACTAGAAGTGCAAGGTATTGCATGACAGTACAGCTCTGAGAAAGTCTCCTCAGCACCCTGGGGGTGCCCCTGAGTCCTGCCATGCTCTGTCATTGGATGGGAACTTTCCAGGCTGAGAGGGCTCAGGTTGAATGTTGTGGTGGATTCCACACGTATTGCACCAGACGTGTGTGAGTGAACTGAGCCCTCAGCAGATCCTGAATGATGGGGGATCTGAGTGTTGGACCTACTTGGCTGCCACAGAGGGACTGCCTGGTGGTATGGCCAAGGATGATTATGGAAATCAGGCATTTAATTGAAGAGTTGAAGAAATCTCTCAGAATATAGAATAATAAGTCAAAGAGAAAATATAAAACATATGAAATTTGAAAATGAGACATTAAAAGAACATTCCAAGAAATCCATTATCCTATTATAGGAGTGTCAGAAAAAGAAAAGAGAAATAAGGAAGGAAATTATATTACACATAGAAGAGAAATGACTAGAATTGAAAACTAGACTGTTCAGTGCAACGAATAAAAAAAGACCTATGCTTGGATACATCCGCGTACAATTATAAAACACTAAAAAGAGAAGATCCGAAAAGTTTTCAGAAAGATAAAAGAGTTCACTCACCGATGAATGGATATCAGACTGCCATTGGACTCCTGAAGAGAAATGAGATGTTAGAAAAACAAAAGAGGCAATGCTTTTAGATACTCGAGAGGAAATTATTTTCATGTTAGAACTGCATGTTGGCCAATAGGGAGAGACGACTAAGGCAAGAAAGCACTTAGATAATGTAATTTGCTCGCAACTTGTCTTGCTTATTGGAGGATGTACGCCAGCATAATTTGGCGGGGAGAGGGGCGATTTGGAATTCAACACAGTGAATTCCACCAAGTAAAACAATGATTGGAACTTTCAGGATGACATTTGCTGTAAATATAGAGAGCTTTAGTCTGGACTAGTGAGAGAAGACACAGGGACCTGGGAGGGAAGTCTCAATGGAATCAAATGTGTGATGGAAACTGATAATAATTTCGTACATGATAGAAGTCTGAAATGACCCTGTTTTCTCAAAGAAGAAAGAGGCAGAAAGGATTCCAGGAAAAGCAAATACTCTATAGGAAAATTATGGTGTAACAGGAAGCAACCCAAAATGTGGTGTTAATTTAGGCAGTGGAAAAAAGGAAAATCTTATTTGGCTTTGATGCTAGGAATAGTCTCTTTAAAGTGGCTGAAGAGCTTTGGCAGTGACATTATAGAAAATGAGAAGAAGTCTAATATACTTCTTAGCCAAGCAGTCAATGATATTTATATTATTTTACTCATGCAAGAACTATTTACTTATTTTCAAATTTCAATTTGGGGACAAAGTAGGAATGTTGGTAAAATTTCAGAACAAAATCAAGCTGTCAATCAATACGGGACAATGTGAAATACTATGTAACGGACAGAAGATGGAGAGTGCAGTGGGCAGGGGAGAAATGGAGAGGAAAGAAAGTCCACTTTCCAAGCTGGGATGACACAGATGACACTGATGGAAGCAAATGTTTAATCCTGTTGTTTAATGTTATGAAAGTCATGGAAGAGTTTAGAATCACAATGAACACTCAATGTTCGGAAAAGGATGGAAAAGAGGAGGTTCGTGTGGTATAAATTTCCATTTCTTAGGAGTTAGTTGATAATGAGTATAAATAAAAAAATCAGAAGACACAGTTATACTAACTACATGTGTGGATGTAGTGAGCTAAAGAACCAAACGTGGAAACAATTAAAAGAGATGAGAATTTATCAAGAGTTGGCTGGGGAAATACCCGTTTTTGTGAGTTCTCCAGCACCATTTGAATTTTTACTAAGTACAAGCATTGTTTAAATGAAAATTAAAAACAAATGGAAACTTTAAAATCTTATATAGTTTCAGGCAATAGAGATTGTGATTTTAAAGCATGTACATCCTAGAAGAATAGATTTTAAACTTTTTAATATTCTCTGTCCTTTTAGTGGACCAGAAGGTTGAGTGAATCATCTGATTCTTCACTTCTTGAACTCCTCCCACCTCACTTGCACATGCATGTGAGAGTGTGTACACACACACACACACAATGCTAGAATGGATGAAAAAAATTGGCAGACCTCTTAAAGAGATGCAAAATAGGGTTCACTATTTTTAATTGCCATAATTAAATTATTATTTCATACTCAAAATTTAAATTACAGACATTGGCACATGGCGAGCATTACCTTTATGGTAACCTAACAATTAGAAGAGTGTTCTGCAGCCACTCATCTGGATGCTGTCCAAGTCTCAAGCTTGTTTCCTTACATGGCCTTCTCTTCAGGTTTTTCAGGACACAGAACAAAAAATGTATTGCTTCGAATCTCACTTTTGGAGCAACAGACAACTAGATTGGGAGACAACTGCTTTTGCTAATGTTGCATCACAGCGCAAGGACAGATTCCCCTGCTCACCTTGCCCCAGTGTCTTCCTACAGCATAATGGCTGGATCCGGGGAAATCCAGAGTAGATGGTTCCTTTGGCACCAGTGTGCCTCCAGACACAACTGGCCCAATAGCAAACCCGCCTTCCGCTAGCTTGCACTCTTATGTTTGTAGAAGCCAGAAAGAAAAACCATCGCTGCTCCCTGTGCCCAGCTTCAATCCATCAGAACACTGTTCACGTCTTTTAGTCTGATGTTCATGGATGGGCACGTATTCACTGGGTGTCTGTGTGCCCGTCACTGTCTTAGGCAATTTGCATGGGTCATCTCAGTTACTTCTCACAATCATTCCAGGAGACAGGGAGCATTACAGCCAGTTTTGGAGTATAAAAACCAAGATTTGTAGATATCACATAGACAGCAGGCAATGAAATCATTATTTTTGCAACTGTTTGCTCTGTACCTTTTTCACTTTCTTTTCCTTTTGGAATTTTGGTCACATGTATTTTTAATTTTCGATAATTTCTATGAGCCCTACTTCTAAAGTTGTAGGACCCTCCATCCACTGTCAAACCTTATAGTTTGTGCTTATTATCGTCCTTACCCGGCTCTGTATTACTTAGTATAGACATTCTTTACTTCAGCAGAAACTTTAACAAATGTATTATTTTTCTTTGCTTACGTCAGGTTGTTTGGGTCCTACAGGTACAACTGACCAAAATGACCTTATAGATTCAGTTATTGCCACTGATCATGCATTGAGACTAGATCTGTCTTTTCTTTTCTCAGCATTTTGCCATTGTTAAATTTACAACACAAAACCTCAAGTAGGGTCTGCTTTCATCCACTGCTGACGCACTCTTTGGAAGGGAAAAAGTTCCAAATTGTCTTAGCTATTAATGTAAATCATTTTACTTCCATATGAATTACCTTAAGTTTGTATATCTTGGATAAAATTCTCAACACATTTTTAAAAAATATTTTATTAGTTGTTGATGAATTTTTTAATTTAGTTATTTGTATGTGGTGCTAAGAATTTAACCCAGTGCCTCACACATGCTAGGCAAGTGCTCTTGCCTACGTATTGAAAATCGTAGACATTCAAATAACTTATGTTACTTGCCTTTTCCTCTTATTTTATGATACGAGAAAAAGCCACAGTCCCAGCTCCCTCAACACATGTTTTAAAGTTAAGATGAAATTTTATGTCTCATCTAAAATGTCAAAGTTTAATTTTTTTTTCAGTGCTGGGGATTAAACCCAGGGCCACTTATAGGGTTGGCCAGCTCCACTGAGCTACATCCCCAACCCCAAAGTTTTAATTTTTAAAATAGCAGGCAAGAAACAAAATGGTAAATTAAAAATATAACACTGTTTTTAGAGCACTGTCATACTCATTTATAATCTACAAACATTTCAAAAGTGGAATTATATTTACAATTGTAAACAATCTGTGTTTTAATGAATGATGTATGTGATACAGCAATATACAATATTGAATGCACAAGGGCAGAAACTGAGACATTCTATCAAGAAATTAATCATTCTGTTTCAGTAGAAAATGGTATGTGCGTGTGTTTTATGTGAGTGAACTGGACTAGACTGAGGTCACATAAAATAAGAGAAAAAGACAAGTAACATAAGTTATTTGAATGTCTGCAATTTTCAATATGTAGTCAACTTCGCCCTTTTACAGAAAGAACATAAGCCAGATTTATATGAATGAAAATATTGAGACTAAAGACACGAAGACAAGGTAAGATGTTTAAAGTCATATCTTAAATATCACCTCTAGTTTTGGAAGTAATCTTGATTTAGAAATAACAGGCATACTAAACAGACATCATAAAATGTATGAAGTGCGCAGTGTGATGAGTTCTGATAAATGCATACGGCCATTTCATCACCCTCACAACCAATACATAGAACATTCCTATCATTCCAAAATTCTCATGCCTGTGTCCAGTCAATCTCTCCCCACCACCCTGAGGTCCAGGGAAGCAGTGAACAGTTTCCTAAGGCCCTGCGTTAGACTTGACCTCTCACACATGGCTCTCAGCAGTAATGACGTGTCTGCGCGAGGTTTCCTTGATGTTTATCCTGCTTAGAATTTATTATGCTTCTTGAATCGGCAAATGTTTGTCCATCATCGAATCTGCAAGAATTTGGTTCATTATTTTTACAACTGTTTTCTCTAAACCTTTCTCACTTTCTTTCCCTTTTGAGATTTTAATTATATACCTTTCTAATTTTTGATGATTTCTATGAGTCTGTGTTCAAGTTCACTGGTAATTTGTTCTGTCATCTCCACTCTGCTGTAAATCCTTCCCAGTGAACTTTTCAGTTACTTTACTTTTTAGTTCTAGAACTTTTATCTGGATCTTTCTTCTTGTTTTTATTCCTCTGTTAATATTCCCTGTCTGATCCCTCAGTGAGACCCTATCTTATTTTAAATCTTTGAAATTCTGCATGATTGCTGCTTCAAGTCTATCTGTGAACCAAATTTTTGGGCCATCTGATAATCAATTTTTGTTGACTACTTTTTTCCTTGACTATGGCTTATGTTTTTTTTGTACTAGGTTTTACATTTTATTATTGTTTAAACTATAGACATTGCAGATGACATGTCATAATCCTTTGGATTCTATTATCATCCTCTGAAGAGTATTGATTTTTGTTCCAGGAGGAGGTTCAATTTCTGTTGAGCACATTGATCCTGTATAGACTTATTTTGCACTGTTATTTCAGACACATGGAAAGTGCAAAGTGTTTTCCAAGACCCTCTAACCTGGGTATAGTCAGCTTCCAAATTTGAAATCCCTACACATCTGAGTCTTTTTTTTTTTTTTTTAAGTTTTGCTAGGGTGGGCCTATTTTAGGCCTTGTTGTAGTATGATCCTTATCCCTAGAGCATGACCTTATTGGTGTCTCTGTTGGACTCAGAGTACTCGGAGGTCCCAACACTCTGGATGGGTCAGAACTCTAGTACCTTCTAGTGATACTTAATCTCCGATATTGCTTTCCCCACTCACTCCCACAGTACCCACTCACAGTGATTCTAGTTTGGTCTCTCATCCTGAGAACCAGTTTTATCTTTAGCTAAAGACACATGAAAAACGTCCACTGAGACTTTTGAGTCCCTTTTCTGTGAAGCCCCTTGCTTTTTGGTGTCTTGTTTTGCTTTAAAGATCCCAGCCAGTTCAGCATCTCCGAACTCCGAAGCTGTCCGTAGGCAGTCATGGAGTTATGGAGTTCATCTTGTGACTTCTTCTTTCAAGAATCACAGTCCTGTGCTGTCTGCTGTCCAATGCTTATAAAAAGTTGTCTCATGAATTTTGTAGAGACTTGTTTGTTTGTTCGTTTGTGGCTGGAAGGTTAATCCCACAGCAGTTAGTCCTTTGTAGTTGAAGGTTTATATATGGTTTTAATGAGATGACTGATAAAATCTGAGGTCTATTAGTAATGACATCTGAGGGTTTATAAAGACATTCGGGTAATTGAGAAAGGAAGACATAATAACAAAGTTTTAAAAAATGTTGGTCAAAATGAAGTCTAGATAGTTATGGGGATTCTTAAAATGGACTTCTACTTTTATCTTATAGTATACCTTGGGGTGACCACCCTTTCCCCACTTTATGGATTATGAATGATTTTCAGCTGCAATGTCTTTCCTAGTCCCCTCCGTCCCCAATACATACGTGGGCACTGTGCCCTGGGTGAGCCAGTCAAGCACGCCACTCTTAGGACCTCAGTGATAGGTGTGGGGAGGAGCAGCTGCACAAGAGTCATCAGAATTTCTCCTGAGCTTAACAAACAGATGCATTAACGAGTCATTCTTTACTATTAGAGTTGCTAACTAGGGAGGTATAAGCTGGATTTCTTTCTTTCTTTCTTTCTTTCTTTTTGTAGTTGTAGACGGACAGAATGGCTTTATTTTATTTATTTATTTTTATGTGGTGCTGAGGATTGAACCCAGTGCCTCACGCATGCTAGGCAAGTGCTCTCCATGAGCTACAGCCCCCGCCCCTAAGCTGGATTTCTTGACAAACACCTTGCTTACCCAAAGGACACCCTGTATAACAGGGGTGTTTGTCTTTCTTGGGCTACCCAATAGACAAACCTTCTTCCAGTTTGGTATGTCTATTGTGTGACTCCTGGCAGGGACACAGAGTCCTGCCACCCACTGTACTAACAAAAGGGCCACACATTCATTCTTCTTACCCTCCTGGGAGCTTTAAGTCAGTCGATCAGATTGAGTCTTATCAATGTGACTCTCGTTCAAGAGTTCAGGTATAAAGGTTGTGATGTAAAGATGAAGAGGAGAGATTATTTCCAAAACCTTGGTACAGTAGAAAATTGAATGACTTTTTTGTTATGGCACTGTCAGACATATTTGCAACAATATTCAGTGGTAGCACCCACAGAGCCTCTTAACTAGACCATTCCTGGGGCTTGAATTTGGTTGTGTTCACTCACAACTGTCTGGGAACCTTTGGATGTTGTCTGCTTTCTATTCCTAGTTCTTAAACCTTGTGAGATAACAAAAGTTAATCTACTCAATATCTTTCTTCTTAAAATTGTTCAAAGACTGATAGTTGTTCCCACAAATCTTTTTCTCTCTTCTCCTTAAGCAGCTAACCACACAGATATAGACCATGTTTCCTGGTGGTATTAGTCAGATTTCCATTACTATAAGTGATACCTGAGACCATCAACTTATAAAGAGAAAAGGACTATTGTGGTTCACAGTTCTGGAGGTTTCAGTCCATAATTGGTTGACCCTGTTGCTTTGGGGACTATGGTGAGGTGGCTCATCATGACAGGGGCACATGGTTGAGCAAAACCACTCACTTCATGGCCCTGAAGCAAAAGAAAGAAAGAGGAAGAGGCTGATGTCCCACATTCCCCTTCTAGGGGACCCCTGCAGTGGTCTGAAGAGCTCCTAAAAGGCCCCCCTCTTGAAATTTCTACCTCCCAAAAGTACCAAGTTGAGACTAAGTCTTTAACACATGGGCCTTTGGGAAATCTTCAAGGTCCAAACAATAGCCCTGACCTTGGCAGATCTGTGTGAATAACTATGTGAATACATTTAGGCCAATGGGATATGAGGAAAAGTAAGGTGTGAAACTTCTGGTTTAATTTTAACTTAAAAGGACGTTAAGGGGCTGGAGTTGTGGCTCAGTGGTAGAGAACTTGCCTGGCATGTGTGAGGCCCTGAGTTCAATCCTCAGCACCACATATAAATAAATAAAGTGAAAGATCCGTTGACAACTAAAAAAATAAAACATAAAAAGTTGATATCCTTTCCCCCTGTACTGAAAATTAAAACACCTGCATGGTTGTGACACATCTTCACACAAGAACAATGCAGAAGAGGACAGGTTGTAGGATACGATGGCCTGAGATAACAAAAGTTATTCACCAGAGCTTCCTCTGAAAGAATAAGACCAAACAAAAATATTTGGGGTATTAAGAATGTTAAAGCAGGGCTGAGGTTTTGGCTCAGTGGTAGAGCACTTGCGAGCATGTGTAAGGTACTGGGTTCAATCCTCAGCACCACATAAAAATAAATAAATAAAATAAAGTTTAACAAAATTAAAAGAATGCTAAAGCAGATTTAGATGGTGAGCCTGTACACATACCCTCTAATTATATTTCCAAGGATGTCTAGGTCTCATTAAATCCTTGAAAAACACATGGTTGAGGGCTGTTCTTCCAACATCTGAGAAAGTACTCTAGTGGCTTCTCTCTGCAACCTAGGGATACCCAACCATGGCGAGCAATGTTGAATTGTTAAGGGTTCCATGACACCAGGATCCTGGAAAGTCGGAAGTCAAATTACAGCCTTTAAGGAGAGACAAAGCAGATGTGGACTCCATCATATGGCAGCATGTCCCATGGGGGTAATCTGAAGACCTTGAATCACCTTTGTTAACTGATCACAAAATCCCTAAACTGAAATACATGAACAACCACCAAGTCTCAATTTGATTTGTTTCACTAAAATCTTCAGTTTGGTTGCCAAGAGGTCTTACTTGAACAAGGATGATTCTCCCCATTTCCCAGATCTGAATCATTTCCCAGAACACTCTGAATGAAGGGGGCTCTGGGCGCCTTTACCGAAGTACATACTGTGAGTCTATCTCCAAGAATTCCCCAGTGTCCTGCAGGGCAATTGCAGGATACTTCTTGGGGAGGAAGGATCATTGGATCCTGGCTCTGAACATTCATTCCTGAGGACCCAGAATGCCACTGCCATACTAGTCATGGTAGACGAGTATAGAATGAGCCTGCCACCAGACCCAGCTTAACTTGAGACACGTATTACGGTTGCTTTCTTAGTTCCTGAGTATAGAACTAGGATATGTTTTAACTACAGATACAGAGAGAGTGATGGTTGGAAGGTACTCACTCTGACAGCAGCTAGGGTTAGGCTGTGTACCATGTGCCCGGCAGTTCAGCATCTGGTGATGATGGAGTCTTTCCTGTGCTTGCTCCTGCTGGAGATCTCTGCTTCCCTGTCTCTTCTACTTGCTGACTTCTCTCCAAGGCTGCTTTTCTACCTTTCACTTCCGTTCTGTGTATTACTCAAAATACTTCCAGTGAATATCCTTTCTGTTTAGTTTAACCAGAATTGACTTCTGATTTTTGTGACCACAAACCCTGATTAGTACAAACTGCATATAAAACAAAATCAAGCAGATGTAGAAGAAATGGAAAGAAATAGGAATTTCCTTTCTCTTGGGCTCAGTGCTTTATTGACGGTACGTGATGAAGTAGGATTTCCTAAGCCCCACCCCTTCTTCAGGATGTCTGGGATAAAAACTGTGAAGAGGGGAGATACTGAGTGTTCTGGAGGACCAGGTTAGGGGAGGGACTCCCTGGCAGCTGAGGGCCTCTTTTTTCCTCTCATGTTTTGGATGGGGCTGGTGGTCCAGGGGACTCTGACTTCTTGGAGGCCATGTGGACAGTAAAGTCCAACATCTTTTTGCTTTTTAAATTTATTGTGATGCCAAGAAATGAGTTTGACAAAATGGTCATTGAGGGCAATGCTGACTCTGCATCAAAGGTGGAAGAATGGGCAACTTTGTTAAAGTTTCAGAAGACAAATTGGTCCTTGGGATAATCCAGGATGTCCTTCAGGGAGACCTCTAATTCCTGCCTCATGTTATCATGTTTGGCGGCTTTCTCCAGAAGACAAGTCAGATCCATAACTAACACATCAGGGCAGGACACACAGAAGGCCATGCCAGTGAGCTTCCCATTCAGCTCAGGGATGACTTGGTCTGCAGCCTTGGCAATGCCAGCAGGCATGGGGGTCATGTTCTGGGAAGGCCTGTGGTCATCACACCACAATTCCCCGCAGGGGCCATTCATGGTCTTCTGGAGTCCATGGCAGGGACAGTGGTCTCAAGTCCCTCCACATGCCAAAGTTGTCATGGAAAACCTTGGCCAGGGGGCTAAGCAGTTGATGGTGCAAGAGGCATTGGTGATGATCTTGAGGGGATTGTCATACAGGTGTGAACGCCAATTAAAAACATGGGACAACAGCAAAAGGGGCAGAGCGGAGACCTTTTTGGCTCCACCCTTTGAGTGAGCTCTGACCTTCTGCACAGTGGTGGAGACTTCGGTGGACTCACAACATATTCAGGACCAGCCTCACTCCATTTGATGTCAGCAGGATCTCGTTCCTTGGAAGATGGAGATGGGCTTTCCATTGATGACAAGCTACTTGTTCTCAGACTTCACTGAGCCGCTGAACTTGCCAAGGGTAGAATCATACTGGAACACGTAGACCAGGAAGTTGAGGCTAATGAAGGGGTCATTTCCTGGAGCTGAAAGCAGCCCTGGTGACCAGGTTCTGAATTAGCCAAATCTGTTCTTCAGCCTTCATCGTCTTGTCCCAGGCATGTGGCTGGTACTGCATAAGATGATGCCATTGTCTGTAAAACAGGGAGGAACAGAGCCGAGACAGAGATTTCTGATGATAAATTTTTATCTCTTAGTTCTTGTTTTGTCCAAATCATTCGAATTTAGTAAATAAGCCAAAATTACTCTTCAAGTAGCTTAAGTACCCAGAATTAGGATTCTTTCATGTGATACTGAAATAAATATGAATTATATCTCCTCAAATTTCTGGTTTCTTTAATTTATAGAATTTGCAGGTGAGGACTGTATTTAATGATTAGCTGCATCCCTGTGATTAAAGTGTAGGTCAGTAATGTACCAAGGAAATGGGGTTCACCTGAAAGACTGAGTGGGTAGGAATGTTTTTGACAGTCTAACTGGAGACAATCAAGCTTCATAAGGACAAGAAATTACTCTCTGTACAATAAAGGGGAAAGACACAAGAGGAAAGCAGGAAGACAACACCCATTCTTCCTTTAGAATCAGGCTGGCTTCATTGTCTATGTGGCAAAGGTAGTAAAGAGCTTGTTTCTACGTTTCACATATTCCCGAGAATTTTGAGCAAGAGGTAGAAAGGTAAGGAAGGAGAAGGATGCCATCTTCAAATATTTCAAGATCCTCATTATCGGGGGTGAGTCATATGCACATACACACACCTACTCGCGTAGACTACTCTTCCCTCCACCTTCACAAATGGAGATGCTGCTGTTTAATTTTCTCTACTATTACTGGATGATGAGCCTGCATAAATAATATACAGCAATTTGCTACACATTTGAATGTTCTGACACTTGGCATGTCTTAAACACACCGTCTCCCTTTCCTGGGCATTTCCTGCTCTTTGATTAAGGGCTAAATGGATGTCTCATCCCTCTCTTAGGAATGGACTCCAGGGAGGATACTCTGCCTGGCAGGGTCCTTTCTTTTTTCATCCAGGAAATTAACCTTCCTAATTCTGGCTGCTTCTCTGTCAGGCTTTTATTCTGAACAGCATTAAGGAGCTTTAATGGTAGGCTGAATGGTCATCCTTCACAGAACGGAGCTCACTTCTGAGATACTAGGCAGGTCGACAGTGACTTAGGCCTGATTTCCATAAGGTAAGGACAATTAGGATCTGTGTGCCCCACGAGTAATCTGTACAGTTTTCTTTCTTTCCTCCTTCTCCTTCTCCTTCTATGAAGTCAGTGCCAAGACTTTTTAAAAACTAGTTTTGGGCGGGGCGAGAAGGCGCACGCCTGTAATCCCAGCGGCTCGGGAGGCGGAGGCAGGAGGATCAGAGTTCAAAGCCAGCCTCAGCAATTTAGTGAGGTGCTCAACAGCTCAGTGAGACCCTGTCTCTAATAAAATACAAAATAGGGCTGGGGATGTGGCTCAGTGGCGAGTGCCCCTGAGCTCGATCCCTGGTACCCCTCCCCGCCCCCCTGAAAACTAGCTAGTTTTGGCAGAGCACCTATTCGATGTCCAGCCCTGGATGAGAAACCAAACAAACTTTAGAAGAAACAAAAGAGTCATGTCTTCCCACCCTGTCCTTAGACAAAGGACATTTAGGTTTTTCTATTTCCCAGTGTCTTCCTTTGCTGGGGAAAGGAAACAAACAGCTGATCCCGCAGCTGATGACAGAGCCCTTCTCAGAGGCAGTTGCCAGAGGACCCTGAGGTGGGAAGCAGCTGCTCCTCTTCCTCTGGGAAATCTACCCAGCGCTGGCGGGAGATGGGACGGAGGCCAGCGATGCCTGCTTTGCTCAGCAAGGGGAGAAGGAGACCTCAAGAAATAAATTAGAACTGATTTCCATTCTGTACATTTTTGCTCTTTTCAAGAGGGGGAGAAATACCTCTATGGACCAGAAATGCATAACCCGCAGGAACATTTTGGTTTGTTTCTTACCAAACGGTTGATTTTTCAGAGCCCCCCAAGTGGCATCGGTTATAAACATTTGAAATTACCCTGGGCAAGGTTTTCCGCGCTCAGGATTGAATTGGCTCCCTAGAGCACATTCTTTGCTAGGCTAATTGGGACCCTGGATTTCTAGACACCGAACTAGGGCTAGGACTTCTGGGATGGGCAAAATGGAACTAGGACTTCTGCCCTGTTAAGCAAAGGTGCTAATGCAGAATATTTATCCAAAATACCCCCGGATAATACAGTGTTTAGAGACCCTGCCCAAGATGGCTGGAATTATTCAGAACACCAGGAGACAGGCATGTCAGGAGCCTTATTTCACAGACCCCTGTGTGTCCTCTGCGCTCAGTGAAAGAGTGAGGTGTCCCAAAGCAGGTGAGGCTCTCTTAGGCAGGACAGCCCATCCGTGAACTGGTCCAACAGATTAAAACGTATGTTCACTACGTGTGTCCCCAGAATTCCCGTGTTGGAAACTTAATTCCCATATTAATGATATTTGGAGGTGGGACTTTAGGGAGGTGGTTGGGTCATGAAGGCTCTGTGCGGCTCTCGAATGCATTCATCCATTCATGGATTACTGGGTTAATTGCTTATTGAGAAAGTAGTTTTGTTATAGAAGTGAGCTCTTTCTAGCAAGCTTATTCTGTCTTATTCTGTCTAGCAAGCTTTGGCTCCAAAGAATAGAGTTGGCCGTCTATGGACTGAGATCTCTGAAACTAGGAGACCCCCAAATGAACATTTTCTCTTCTGATGGTTCTTGTCAGGCCTTTTCATCACAGTTGACTATAACAACTAGGTTCCCTCATCTTCTAGCTTGGGCAGGTTTGGACAATGGGCAGCTCTGGGAGGAGGTCAAAGGGTAGAAGGAGAGAGTATTGAGGGCATTTCCTCCCCTGGGTATGTCCCTACTGGGTCGTGGTTCTGTTCTGGCTGGGTTCCTTTCTCTAAGGCCACATCCCTCAACTGGTTCTTGGAACTGCTTCCCCCACTCGTTGTCCCTTGCCACTGTTACTGTTTTTAGGGTACTTCCCCCCAACCTATCCCCAATCAATCCCTTGTTGATTTTCCTTATCCTATCCACAGCTTTGTAATTGTCTCTTCATTACCTGTTCTTCAATCATCCCTCTTGAGTGTGCCATTTGTTTTCTGACAGGATTCAGACAGAAAAAATCATCCCGCCCCTGGAAATGGCCTCTAAAGTGCTCTATGGGATTGTACTGTGTGTTAGGCTGAATACTAACCCTCCAAAGATGTTCAGGTTCCAAGCCCTGGAATCTGTGAATACGTTATGTCACCTGGCAAAGGGGAATTATGTTTGTAGATAGAATTAAGGTTGCCAGTCTGTTTGATCTAGAGACAAAGAGATTATCCTGGATATGCAGGTAGGCCCCATGTAATCAAAAGTGTTCTTGAAAGTGGAAGAGGGAGGCAGAAGAGTTAGCATCAGAATGATGTGATATGAGAAAGACTGAACAGCTATTGCTAAATTTGAAGACAGAAGGCACCATGAGCCAGAGAATGCCAATAGCATCCAGAGAAAGAAATGTCAGGCAATCAGGTTGTCCCCCTTGGGTCTCCAAAAAGAATAAAACCTGAACTTTTGCCCAGTGAGGCCTGTATCAGACTTTTGACTTACACAGCTGTAGGCTAATAAATAGGAGTTGTTTTAAGCCAGTAAGTTTGAGGTAATTTGTTGCAGCAGCAACAGGAAACTGATACGGGTTGCTAACGTATCTGATGAGAACATAGAACCTTCTTGTTGTAGGAAAATGGGATGCAGATAACCCATGGTATGTTATTCCAATTATTACTAGGAACAGGGATTGGGATGCAGAGCAGGTGGAGGGCAAGGCATTGAAAGATAATTAGCTCTGGTCCTTAGTTGCTATGGTGACAATGGTCATTATCAAGATTGTGGTGTGAGCTGGCAATTTCTATCAGTCCTAAATGATGTCCACAGATAGATTAAAAGTTTTGAAGGTTTAGCCAGGGCACAAGTAGAAAACCTGTGTAAAAGCTCTAAAGCAGTTGCTTACCATCTTGAGCATGTTACATAGGAGTTAGGCTCACTCCAGTGTCTGTGAACTGCAACATCAATGTCTGTTTTGTTATGAAGGAGAGAAAAAAGTAGAACCTTGAGACATGGAGGGGAAATGTTTGGTCAGACACAGGCAAGACTAAGGATTTTGAACCCCCAGATTATCTTAAAACTTTCTTACTAATAAGGAACCCAATCCTGCAGAGGGGCTGGAGAACAGGGCACTGATGGTGGATACCAACTCCATGCTTGACAACTTACTCCTCTTGCTCAGCTCAGAGACAGGCCAAGCAGCTATGTTCTCTGTTCATCATTCCTATTTCCACCTTGTTTCTCTGCCACCTTATATAAAAGGCACCAGTGATGTCTAAGCTTTTAGGTTTAGATGGGGGTGCGATTGAATTCACATCACCTACAAAGAAATGGTAGCTGGTAGGACTTTAAGGGTCCTCACTTTGGGAGATGCATGTTTTTCCATCCAGACAAAAGATGCTGAGGTGAATTGTCTCCTGGTGATTATAGACCTTTCTACACTCTGCATACGTAGAAGCTGACCTTTGTGTCATCTAGACTTTATCAACTCCACTTCCTGTCTTCTGGCTTCTTGTGGGTTGGACAACTTGAGGATGTTTGTACTTGAGTCTGATGTTTGTACTTGAGTCTGGAGGGAAGAACAGCTATCTGTCTGGCTGGAGGGTGAGCTAGAGGGAAGAACAGCTATCTGTCTGGCTCTTCCTCGCTGGTTGACACATGGCTCTGTCTGCCACAGCTACTGTATCAGACGCTGAGCTGGTGATTCCAGCTCTTATCCTTCTGTTGTCATCTGCAGCTTGCCCTGCCTCCGTCACCCAGCTCTGGTTGGTTTTCCTTCAACCTGCCCTCACTTTTCCAAATGGTGTCTTCGTTAAGCTCTCCTTGAACACCCCTTTTTGTCTTGCTGCAGCTCTGACTGATACCGTCATTGCAAGTCACATTTATGAAGCATGCTATTAAATGCCAACCACTGTGTCCACACACCTTACATAAATCAGCTCATTTCACTCTACGGCAGAGACGCGTGGCTATCACCACTCCCTTCTATAGATCAGAAAACTGAAAATTTGAAATTGGCACATAGCTTACCCTAACTAGTAAGTGACTGAAGCAGGATTTGAACTCAACCTGTAGAGATTACGGAAATAAGCTCAAGTACAGAAGTAGCTGAGTTTTGAAGGCAGAGAGACTCAAGTACAAACATCAGAAGGTGACGTGAGTCAAAACACTTAATCCCTCTCAGTTCAAGTTTCTTAATTTTTAAGATGGGAACTACTACAATGCTGCTATCAGGGTTTTTGTTTGTTTGTTTGTTTATAAGCACCGTCCAGTCAAAGTCACAGAAGTCCAGAAAGGAGTCTGCAATCACTGATTGAGGGTAAGGATTCCTGGAAAAATCAGTGAGTTTTTTTTTTCCCCAAATGCAGGTTAAGTGAGGCTTTGAAGACATGCACAATATAAAACCTGTTTTCAAGTTTGCTGTATAAAGAAAAGAACAGGATGTAAGGAAAATGATTGGCACCGAGTCCAAGGCTTTCTCTTCCCTTCTGCCAGAGGGTTCAGAGAGTAGGATTTTGGTTGAAGCGGCAACTGGTGGTGGAAGGAATTCACGCTCCACCCGCTGTGTCTATTGCCTGTCTCTCAGAATCTACTTGATGTCTATCTCTTGTTTTGCCCAGTGAGAGCTGCAGAACCCCAGCCCATGATGACTGTGCTCAAGTAGATTCTCCTCTCTTGTCTGTAGGCTTATGGCAAGAGTGTGTCTGGGTACTACCTCTCCTTCATCTGGTTTATCCTTTTGTTAGTCAAGATTTTTTCCCTCCAACATTTCATTTTGAAAATTTTCAAATATACACAAAAATTGAAATAATTATACAGTGAACACCCATAATATATCACCTGGAATCACTGTCAGTATTTTAGTTTATTTGCTTTATTGCATTTCCATCCAGGTATCCATCCATATAGCTAGCCACCCACCCATCCATCCACATAGCCAGCCAGCCACCCATCCATCTCTACATCTATCCAGTGTTTGACAACATCATGTCTTAATGGGTTTATAAAGATTTACTTTTATAAGGATTCCAAATCATTGCATCAATTAGCAGACAACTAACAGGGATCTCAGCAACTTTTAGGGGCTGGGAAAGTATCTCTTGGTTAAGGCTTTGAATAGGTGGAAATTTTTTTTCTTTTTTCTTTTTTTAATTTGTTTTAATTAGTTACACATGACAGTACAATGACCTTGACACATCATACATTTGAATCACATGGGATACAATATGGTGGAAATTTAAAAAAAATATATTTTTATTAGATGTTGATGGACATTTATTTACTTATTTATTTATGGTACTGAGAATTGAACCCAGTGCCTCACACATGCTAGGCAAGAGTTCTACCACTGAGCCACAATCGCAGCCCTAGGTGGAAGTTTTTAAAGCTTTTGTTTCTCACAAAAAGTAATCATCTTCTTTTTGTTCTTTCTGACGGATTTCTTGACTCCTACTCTTTCTAACTATGCCTCTAAAATAGATTTTCCAGAAAAATGCTTTGAGTTCTTGGAAAATATTCATTCTATGAAGTGACCAAAAATTAGACTATGTGAACGGAGCACATCCTAGGTAACAATAGTAATAAAGATAGGTTTTGAAAAATGTTCAAAATTTGTACCACAAGAGTTTTTGATGTCTGATTACCAAATCCTGGAGCCATCTAAGCTCCTAAGAGGGAAACACCTAATCTTGGAAATCTAATCACCTCAACTCCTGAGGATGGCTGGAATACCGCCTCGAGTTGCATTAGAGTCTCATGTGACTGGGTTTCACTGTGAGGCTCATGGTTCAGGTTCAAGTTCCTAAATTCAAGATTCAAACATCTTGGTTCTTGCTGATTCTCTCACTTGTTGAAAGATGATTTTGAGCCAGTGCTGGTCAAATTGTAGGTACAGGAGAAGGTGACACGGTAGAAGAAACATACCGTAGGCATCTCTGAAGTCTACACAAATATCAGTTTACATTCAACTCTAAAACACGGAGCACCTGGTATTGGTGCCATTGGTCTGTGTTCTGGCACAAAACTTCTTATGTACCTTTCATGCGGAAGGATGAGCAGGCATGGCAGGGTGTGTATGGAGATTAACATGGGGACTGAGGAATCAACAGGCGGCTGAAGAAAGCTTGCTGAAAAACTAAGGAGCATGAGAACGATCCTGCCACTAGTGGATAGAAGGTCGAATCTGTAGGACAGAGTATGGGAACATAAACAGAATCCCAGGACCTGTCAAAGGATGTGTTAAGTACTGGTCTTTAGTGACAGGATGCGAATGGAAAGGGGTGGGTGCGAATGACAGTTGACTTGTTAGTTGTTTACCTTTAATTTTTTTTTTCATTTCTCTCCTATCCCTTACAAAGAGTATCCCAAATTATATTCAGGTGTTCACCATTGCCTGATGCCTCATGTTATATATCTCAGTAGAAACTGAACTTGCCCATACCTCCAGGAGGGACTGTCATTGGCTTAAGCCAATTAGCACAGCCTGCTGTCTAGTCACAGTCACTGACTCAGGGATGGTTATGTGACTATTATTGAAATGCTTGGAAAGAAAATGATCTCTCCTGGATGTGTGTGTTTCTTGGATGTGAAGCTTGGAATTGCTGCAGCCGCGTCGGCATCACGTGAAGTGTACCAGTGGAAGGCAGGAAAACCAGGTGATAGAGGACAGCCCCGAACCATGGTTTGAATGACCCCTGAATGCAAACAAATTTGATTTCATCATTAAATAGCTACTTGATATTGATGGTGGGGTTTCTCAGAAGGTATTAGCAGCACAATTAGCAGTGCAAATTTTATTCCCATATTACAGAATATCTTCTAACCCATTATCAGGCACACGGAGGTTATTCAGTTAAAGTATCGGATGGAGGAAAAAGCTGTCATTTCACCCAACACATATCATTGCTAAATAACTGAGGTTGGAAGCAAAGATAAGGTATTACAGGTTGTGTTATCAATTCCATAGTGTGGAGGTAGTAAGGCAGCTGTGGCCATGAGAGGCATGAAGGAATTGAGGGAGAAAAATTATATGGGGTGTATTTTCTCCATTCACTCTCTGTGACCAGAGAGGAAGTGACTGAGGAGGAAAGAAAAGTGATCAATGGACAGGTTTTCTCACCTTACCTAGGCTGCTTTCTCAAGTTCTTTCTATTCCTGAAAACTGACAGCTCACAGGAGGGAGAAGCAGGTGTCTCTTCTTATTTTTTTTCAAGACAGAGAAAATGATTTAAAAGGGAAAAGAAGTCAGTGTCACACCAGAGCTCATGTCTGATATTGGCTCCTCTGAGACACCACTGTGGCCCCAATATTCTCTCCCTGCTGTTGGAAAGTGTCCATCCATTCCCACAATGTGAATGACAAACCAGAGCAGCTTTGCTGAGATGTTTGGAGAATCTTAAAATATAAACAACCTGAAAAATATTCAGGTACTAGCTGCTTAGAGAAGGAATTATGCCCCATGAGAAATAAAAATGACATTTTCCTTGTCTTCATCTCTAGGACTTATGTGCAAGTATGTAAGTTATCAGTGAGTGACACCCGGGAGCCCATTGCTAATGATCCTAAACATATTTCACAAACCAAACAAGGCACCATTCTGGCCAAGAAATGAGATCATAAAGTGAACACACCAATTTCTGAGCAACTATTGTGTGTGGGGGGAATACTTTTTTTACAGACTAAGCACATGAACTTGTATTGTGACTGATTCCCTTCTGAAAGAGTAGTGCATCTCATTTATCAAGACTGTGTACAACCCGGGGTATGCATTGTGCTAGTGGAAGACAGAGAGTTGGTGAGTACAGGGCAAATTAGAGTAAGGGGCTCACCTGTGGAGGGAGAGAATGAGGTGAGCAGGAAATGAAGGAGAGGGGCTTCTTCCTCAAGGCCTGTGGCACAGCGTCAGGATCCTCGAGGCTGGAAGGAGGCCTGGATGTAAACCTCAGAAAGTCCAGGACTTGGCCACAAAGTAAGTATCTGCAGACTTCCAGGACTTAGCCTTGGAGAACGTGGGTCAAGGCTGCCATGGAAGTAATTCATCAAAAGCCCACTACTACATGTAGTGCGCAGAGACATCATGAGAGGGGCTCTGCCCTCCCAAGGCTCATGCTCCTTTAGGGAGACCAATTATGCACCCAGAGAGATGGTTTATCATGCCCAATGTTGACCCCTAAGGGCCAAAGGAGTCCTACTGCCGACGTTGCAGGAGCCAGGGTAGTGCCGTGGGCTTGGGTAGTTGGGGCGGAGACCATTGGTGATTTGGAGCTGGGCTTTGCAGAAAGGGTAGTGCTAAATGCCGGGTGGATGGGAATGTGTGAAAGGACTCAGGGGTAGGTAGAAGGGGCAGCCCTGGTTTTTCTGGGGCATCCATGGACCCCCGGCATGTCCCCCAATTTCCCCCTCACCTTTTCCGTTTAACCAACGACATTGCACATAAACAAAGATGATACAAACAAATAGGACAGGAGCCCAGGAGGCCTTCTGGAAGGCCTTCCCAAAGCGACTCCAGAGTCACGCCGACTTTCTGTTACTTCTGCCTGGAGCCTCGCCCTGTCAAGGCAGAGGACAGGAACAGAGGGGAAAATGCAGGTGGTCTTCACAACTGCAGTCCTCCTGTGACTAAGACGCACAGACGTCATTCTCTGGAGACTGAGAACAGCGGTGATGTCACCCAAGAGCTGAGCTTGCTTCAGGCACCGTTTTCAAAGGAATCTTCTTTTTTTTTTTTTTTTTTTTTTTTTTTTTTTTTTTTTTAAAAAACATTAGTATATACCAGAAGTCATAGATATGGATATATACAAACACAAAGTCATCTCATGTAATGATGCTTTCAGATATGATGCAACCCAGTAAGATTTACTGAATCACGGCTACTAATTAATAAATACAAAAAATGTATTATAAACCTAACAGGATGGTTGAAGCAGTCAGAATTACCAAGAAATTACTAGTGATTGAATTAAGACACAAGCAAGCATCTCTTAACTTTACACATCATGAACACACCCACAAATTTTATATAAAAAATTAATCTTTGTTAGTGCTAATAAAAAATATCTTGTTAAAATACAAAGCAATAGAGAAATTGAACTTCATTAAAATTAAAAACATCTGTTCTTCAAAATCCAACATTAAAGAATACAAAGGCAAGACAGATTAGAATAAAAATATTTGCAATACATAAATCTGATAAAGAATTTTTTGCAGGATATATTTTAAACTCTTTCATCTCAGTAATAAATAATCTCCCCCAAATAGAAATGGAATAGACAGTTCACTAAATTAAAAATACAGATGGAAAATAAAAACACAAAAAGATGCTTAACATCATTTATCATAATGATGCAAATGCAAATTAAAACCAGGAGATATCAGGGTTAAAATTAAAAACAGTGACAAGCATTGGCAAGGATGTAGAATAACTGTAAGATGTATACAATGCTAACAGGAAATAAAATGGTATAACTACTTTGGATAACTGCAGTTTCTTATAAACAAAAGACACAGAAATTCCACTCCTAAATGTATTTGAGATAAATTAAAACCTATGACATAAAAGGACTTATAAATGAATGCTCAAAGCAGTTCCATCCATTCTTTTTGCATTCTTAGAAACATTACATATCCCTTCTATCTATGCTATACTTGGCCTCTCCCTCTCAACTAAATCATTCTTGTTACTTTTATTTTTTTTTTTATTTTTTTTTTTTGATGAATTTTCATGCTTTATTTAACCTGATATGATATTACTATTTTTTTTTTTTAATTTTTTATTGTGGGTTGTTCAAAACATTACAAATTTCTTGACATATCATATTCCACACTTTGATTCTAGTGGGTTATGAACTCCCACCTTCACCCCATACACAGATTGCAGATTCACATCAGTTACACATCCATTGATTTACAAATTGCCATACTAGTGTCTGTTGTGCTCCGCTGCCTTTCCCATCATCCACCCTCCCCCCTCCCCACCTCTCCCCTCCCCTCCCCTCCTCTCTCTCTACCCCCTCCACTGTATAACCCTGAGGGTCTCCTTCCATTACCGTGCAATTTACCTTCTCTCTCCCTTTCCCTCCCACCTCTCATCCCTGTTAAATGTTAATCTTCTTCTCCTGTTCTTCGTCCCTACTCTGTTCTTAGTTACTTTCCTTATATCAAAGAAGACATTTGGCATTTGTTTTTTAGGGATTGGCTAGCTTCACTTAGCATAATCTGCTCTAATGCCATCCATTTCCCTGTAAATTCTATGATTTTGTCATTTTTTAATGCAGAGTAATACTCCATTGTGTATAAATGCCACATTTTTTTTATCCATTCGTCTATTGAAGGGCATCTAGGTTGGTTCCACAGTCTTGCTATTGTGAACTGTGCTGCTATGAACATCGATGTAGCAGTGTCCCTGTAGCATGCTCTTTTTAGGTCTTTAGGGAATAGACCAAGAAGGGGAATAGCTGGGTCAAATGGTGGCTCCATTCCCAGCTTTCCAAGAAATCTCCATACTGCTTTCCAAATTGGCTGCACCAATCTGCAGTCCCACCAGCAATGTACAAGTGTACCCTTTTCCCCACATCCTCGCCAGCACTTGTTGTTGTTTGACTTCCTAATGGCTGCCAATCTTACTGGAGTGAGATGGTATCTTAGGGTGGTTTTGATTTGCATTTCTCTGACAGCTAGAGATGTTGAGCATTTTTTCATGTACTTGTTGATTGACTGTATGTCCTCCTCTGTGAAGTGTCTGTTCAGGTCCTTGGCCCATTTGTTGATTGGGTTGTTTGTTCTCTTATTGTCTAATTTTTTGAGTTCTTTGTATACTCTGGATATTAGGGCTCTATCTGAAGTGTGAGGAGTAAAGATTTGTTCCCAGGATGTAGGCTCCCTATTTACCTCTCTTATTGTTTCTTTTGCTGAGAAAAAACTTCTTAGTTTGAGTAAGTCCCATTTGTTGATTCTAGTTATTAACTTTTGTGCTATGGGTGTCCTATTGAGGAATTTGGAGCCCGACCCCACCGACTGTAGATCGTAGCCAACTTTTTCTTCTATCAGACGGCGCGTCTCTGATTTGATATCAAGTTCCTTGATCCATTTTGAATTCACTTTTGTGCATGGCGAGAGAAAGGGATTCAGTTTCATTTTGTTGCATATGGATTTCCAGTTTTCCCAGCACCATTTGTTGAAGATGCTATCCTTCCTCCATTGCATGCTTTTAGCCCCTTTATCAAATATAAGATAGTTGTAGTTTTGTGGATTGGTTTCTGTGTCCTCTATTCTGTACCATTGGTCCACACGCCTGTTTTGGTACCAGTACCATGCTGTTTTTGTTACTATTGCTCTGTAGTATAGTTTGAAGTCTGGTATCGCTATACCGCCTGATTCACACTTCTTGCTTAGCATTGTTTTTGCTATTCTGGGTCTTTTATTTTTCCATATGAATTTCATGATTGCTTTCTCTATTTCTACAAGAAATGCCATTGGGATTTTGATTGGCATTGCATTAAACCTATAGAGAACTTTTGGTAATATCGCCATTTTGATGATGTTAGTTCTGCCTATCCATGAACAGGGTATATTTTTCCATCTTCTAAGATCTTCTTCTATTTCTCTCTTTAGGGTTCTGTAGTTTTCATTGTATAAGTCTTTCACCTCTTTTGTTAGGTTGATTCCCAAGTATTTTATTTTTTTTGAAGATATTTTGAATGGAGTGGTTGTCCTCATTTCCATTTCAGAGGATTTGTCGCTGATATACAGGAATGCCTTTGATTTATGCGTGTTGATTTTAAATCCTGCCACTTTGCTGAATTCATTTATTAGCTCTAATAGTTTCTTTGTAGAGCCTTTTGGGTCTGCTAGATATAGAATCATATCATCTGCAAATAGTGATAATTTAATTTCTTCTTTTCCTATTTTTATGCCTTTAATTTCTTTCGTCTGTCTAATTGCTCTGGCCAGTGTTTCGAGAACTATGTTGAAGAGAAGTGGAGAGAGAGGGCATCCCTGTCTTGTTCCAGATTTTAGAGGGAATGCCTTCAGTTTTTCTCCATTCAGAATAATGCTAGCCTGAGGCTTAGCATAGATTGCTTTTACAATATTGAGGTATGTTCCTGTTATCCCTAGTTTTTCTAGAGTTTTGAACATAAAGGGATGCTGTACTTTGTCAAATGCTTTTTCCGCATCTATCGAGATGATCATATGGTTCTTATTTTTAAGTCTATTGATGTGGTGAATAACATTTATTGATTTCCGTATATTGAACCAGCCTTGCATCCCAGGGATGAATCCTACTTGATCATGGTGTACAATTTTTTTGATATGTTTTTGTATCCGATTCGCCAGAATTTTATTGAGGATTTTTGCATCTAGGTTCATTAGAGATATTGGTCTGTAGTTTTCTTTCTTTGAAGTGTCTTTGTCTGGTTTAGGTATCAGGGTGATGTTGGCCTCATAGAATGAATTTGGAAGTTCTCCCTCCTTTTCTATTTCCTGAAGTAGCTTGAAAAGTATTGGTATTAGTTCTTCTTTAAAGGTTTTGTAAAATTCTGCTGTATACCCATCGGGACCTGGGCTTTTCTTAGTTGGTAGTCTTTTGATGGTTTCTTCTATCTCCTCAATTGATATTGGTCTGTTTAGGTTTTCTATATCCTCCTGACTCAATCTGGGCAGATCATATGACTTAAGAAATTTATCTATGCCTTCACTATCTTCTAATTTATTGGAGTATAAGGATTCAAAATAGTTTTTGATTATCTTCTGTATTTCTGAAGTGTCTGTTGTGATATTGCCTTTTTCATCCCGTATGCTAGTAATTTGAGTTCTCTCTCTTCTTCTCTTCACTAGCATCGCTAAGGGTCTGTCGATTTTGTTTATTTTTTCAAAGAACCAACTTTTAGTTTTGTCAATTTTTTCAATTGTTTCTTTTGTTTCGATTTCATTAATTTCAGCTCTGATTTTAATTATTTCTTGCCTTCTACTTCTTTTGCTGTTGTTTTGCTCTTCTTTTTCAAGGATTTTGAGATGAAGTATGAGATCATTTATTTGTTGGTTTTTTCTTTTTTTAAGGAATGAACTCCAAGCAATGAATTTTCCTCTTAGAACTGCTTTCAATGTGTCCCATAGATTCCGATATGTTGTGTCTGTGTTTTCATTTATCTCTAAGAATTTTTTAATTTCCTCCTTGATGTCTTCTATAACCCATTGATCATTCAGTAACCTATTGTTCATTCTCCAATTGATGTATGCTTTTTCCTTCCTTCTTTTATCGTTGATTTTCAGTTTCATTCCATTATGATCAGATAAGATGCATGGTAATATCTCTACTCCTTTATATTGTCTAAGAGTTGCCCTGTGACATAATATATGATCTATTTTTGAGAAGGATCCATGTGCTGCTGAGAAAAAAGTGTAACTGCTTGATGTTGGGTGGTATACTCTATATATGTCAATTAGGTCTAGGTTATTAATAGTGTTATTGAGTTCTATAGTTTCCTTATTCAACTTTTGTTTGGAAGATCTGTCCAGTGGCGAGAGAGGTGTGTTGAAGTCTCCCATGATTATGGTGTGGTGGTCTATTAGACTCTTGAACTTGAGAAGAGTTTGTTTGACGAACATAGCTGCACCATTGTTTGGGGCATAAATATTTATGATTGTTATGTCTTGTTGGTGTATGGTTCCCTTAAGCAGTATGTAGTGTCCCTCTTTATCTCTTTTGATTAACTTTGGCTTGAAATCTATTTTATTTGATATGAGTATGGACACGCCTGCTTGTTTCCGAAGTCCATAGGAGTGATATGATTTTTCCCAACCTTTCACCTTCAGCCTATGTATGTCTTTTCCTATCAAATGCGTCTCCTGTAGGCAGCATATTGTTGGGTCTTGTTTTGTGATCCATTCTACTAGCCTGTGTCTCTTAATTGGTGAGTTTAAGCCATTAACATTTAGGGTTATTATTGAGATATGGGTTGTTCTTCCAGCCATATTTGTTTATTTATGTTACTAAACATTGTTTGTTTTCCTCTTTGATTGTTCCCCCCCCCCCTTTACTGTCCTACCTCCCACTGTTGGTTTTCATTGTTATTTTCCATTTCCTCTTCCTGTAATACTTTGGCTAGGATGTTTTGAAGAGATGGTTTTCTAGCTGCGAATTCTTTAAACTTTTGTTTATCGTGGAAGGTTTTAATTTCATTCTCCATCCTGAAGCTTAATTTCGCTGGATACACAATTCTTGGTTGGAACCCATTATCTTTCAGTGTTTGAAATATGTTATTCCAGGATCTTCTAGCTTTCAGAGTCTGTGTTGAAAGATCAGCTGTTATCCTGATTGGCTTGCCCCTAAATGTAATCTGCTTCCTTTCTCTTGTAGCTTTTAAAATTCTCTCCTTATTCTGTATGTTGGGCATCTTCATTATAATGTGTCTAGGTGTGGATCTCTTATGATTTTGCACATTCGGCGTCCTGTAGGCTTCTAGGATTTGGGATTCTGTCTCATTCTTCAAGTCTGGGAAGTTTTCTTGTATTATTTCATTGAATAGACTGCTCATTCCTTTGGTTTGGAGCTCTGTACCTTCCTGTATCCCAATGACTCTTAAGTTTGATCTCTTAATGTTATCCCATATTTCTTGGATGTTCTGCTCATGGTTTCTTAACAGTCTTGCTGAGCTGTCTATGTTCTTTTCCAGTTGAAATACTTTGTCTTCATTGTCTGATGTTCTATCTTCTAAGTGTTCTACTCTGTTGGTAGTATTCTCCATTGAGTTTTTAAGTTGGTTTATTGCTTCCTGCATTTCTAGGATTTCTGATTGCTTGTTTTTTATAACCTCTATCTCCCTGTATAGTTGATCCTTTGCTTCCTGGATTTGTTTGCGTAATTCGTTGTCGAAGTGATCTTTCATTGTCTGATTTTGCTGTTTAATGTCTTCCTTGATACTCCAGATCATCTGAAGCATGTATATCCTGAATTCTTTATCTGACATTCCATCTGCTGCAGCTGTTACCTCTTCTAAAGTTGCGTTGACCTGCATTGCTTGTGGTCCTTTCTTTCCTTGTCTTTTCATACTGCTTGCGTATCTTTCCTGCAGGTGCGGGCGGCGGCTCTGCTCTCTCCTTATTCCAATTGGGGTGTCGTGGCTACCACGCCGGCAGGTCACTGGGCCTGTTCTGGGAGCTGGTGGCGGCTCTGTTCTGCCCCTACTCCAATTGGGGTGACGTGTCTGTCGTACCAGCAGGCCACTGGGCCTGTCCTGCTGGTCGGTCGCAGATCTGCCCACCTTTCGGGCACGAGTGGAGGCTCTGCTTTGCCCCTACTCCAATTGGGGTGTCGTGACTACCCCGCCTGCAGGATGCTGGGTCTGTTCCTGGCAAGGGAGGCGACTCTGCTCTGTCACTACTCCAATTAGGGTGGTGTTTGTACCCCGCCGGCAGGCTCCTGGGCCTGATCCGCCGGTCTGTTGTAGGTCTGCCTACCTTGAAGGCGCGGGCGGCGGATCTGCCCTGCCCCTCCTACCACGCCTGCGGACCCCTGGGCCTGATCTGCAGGTTGATCACTGGTCTGCTCACCCTGCGGGCACGGGTGGCGGTTCCGCTCCACCCCCACTCCAATTGGGGTCACGTGACCACCACACCAGCAGGGCCTGATCCGGGCGTGGGATAAGGATCTGCTCTGCCCCTACTCGAGTTGGGGTGACGTGTGTACCACACTGGCAGGCCACTGGGCCTGACCCGCCAGGCTGTCACAGGTCTGTTTACCTTGCAAGCGCGAAGGGCGGCTCTGCCCTGCCCCTCCTACCACGCCCATGTACTACTGGGTCGTGGGTCTGCCCACCTGGCGGGTGTGGGTGGCGGCTCCGCTCCGCCCCCTCTCCAATTGGGGTCACGCGGTCACCATGCTGGCGAGCCGCTGGGCCTGCTCCGGGGGCTGGCGGCGGCCCGGCTCCTTCCCTCTGGCTCGAGGACAAATTGAGGAGACTCGGGTGACTGAGCCTCACCCCCCTTACCAGGAGCCCAACTGCTTATGTCACCGCTGGTATTGATGAAGATCTCTCCTCCACCGCTTTCTGCTGACATCAGATCTCTGCCATGTTGGTATCCTATGCGAATGGCAGCATTTCGTTCCCCTTGCCAGGCAACCCAAGCAATGGGTGAGTCCTGACCTGCCCTCAGCAGGACCCGGACCGAGACACAGTTTCCGCGGGCTCCTAGCCCCGGTCCAGGGAAGTTCCAGGAGCCGGAACTCGGCCGCTCCGTGCTCGGTGTAAGCTCCTATAAGTGTAGGCTCCAAGAAGCAGCCCCCGCGGGCTCAGTTCCGGGAGCCGGAATTCGGCCGCTTAGTGCTTGGTGTATGCTCTGATAGTAGCAGGGTCCAAGAAGCAGCCTCCGCGGGCTCCGCAGCCCTGAGCCAGGGCGGTTCCGGGACGGTTCCGGGAGCCGGAACTCGGCCGCTCTGTGCTCGGTGTAAGCTCCTATAAGTGTAAGCTCCAAGAAGCAGTCCCCGCGGGCTCAGTTCCGGGAGCTGGAATTCGGCTTCTTGGTGTTTCGTGTTTGCTCTGATATTAGCAGGGTCCAAGAAGCAGCCTCCGCAGGCTCCGCAGCCCGGAGCCAGGGCGGTTCCGGGACGGTTCCGGGAGCCGGGACTCGGCCGCCCCGCGCTCCGTGTTCACTCCGATAAGATCAGATTTTAAGAAGCCCCCAGGCGCTGAACCCTAGCAATCTGTCTGCAAGCCGCAGGCGAATTGCAGCCTGAAATTACCTGTTCTATGGCTGAATGAGCTGCGGTCAGTCAAAAACAGGTGTGGTGACGTCAGTTTACCAACATGGTGGCTCCAAAGGAATCTTCTTAGGGGAAGGTTTTAGGCCAGGAATGACTTATTCAAGGAATTTGTCATTAAGCACCAGGGCAGAGCCACTCACAGCCCAGTCTTGTCATCATCTGCCTATTCCCAACTCTGACCTCAACATTATCATGGGGACAGAAGGAAAACATCAGCAATACTGGGAAACGATGACAACGTTTCCTGTAAGTGTCAAAGACCCCAGAGGTCCTCCCGGCATGGCCAAATGATTTCCATCTCCTTAAAGGGTGACAGCCTTTGAGGAAGTAAGTGGTTGGTGTCACTGGGACTGTAGGGTCCTAGTAAGGATGAGATCGACATCTCCTCAGCTGCCCTCTGAGGTCATATTCTTCTCATTGCTTGAAGGGTACAAAACTGAGTCATGATTTTATCCATTTTATTTCTTCCCTCACCCAGAGGCCTGTGAGGTTTTTATGATTTTTTGTCATCATTGTGCAGACAAGGAGACCCATATCAGAGAGGTTAAGTGATCTGCCCAAGGTTACCCAGCTAGGAATTCTTAGGGCCAGGATGTGGACCCAGGCAGTGTGGTTCCAGGGCCAGCTTTCTAACCACAGGCTCCACCGCCTCTTACAACACATGGAGTTACTGCCCAGTGAGTCCATTCAAATGAGGATAAACTGATCAGGTTAAGGTTCTCATAATCCAGTCATTTTATCTCTGAACATTCCTGCCTTAGCACAGGAGGTTTTGGGGGACACCTCATATCCAAACCATAACGCTCCTCAAAGGCCCCACATCCAAAAACCATCCCATTGGGGGTTAGGGCTTCAATGCATGACTTTGAGGGGCTCGGGGAGGTCAGAGTTCAGTCCACAGTCCTGGGTTCCAGGACTGACTCAGTGAGCTGAGGATCGTGGAGGGCGAGACCTGAACGAGTGTTGTGTGAATGGCAGCGATTTGGGCAGCAGAGGACATGAGCAAGCAGTAGCTTAGGTTCCAATCAGATTCGCCATGGAAACGACCTGGCTGAGGCGGACGGTTATTTTGTTGTTGTTGTTGTTATGAACAATTTGGCAAGAGTCTCGGCCTCGAATCGCAGTGGAAAGATTTCCTGCCATCCTGAGTGGTCAACTTGGTGAAAGGCATTTGGTTCGCTCATGTTTATTCTGTGCTCTGTTGCTAAGGAACAGGTGATGCAGCCCAAGGTGAAGGTGGGCGATGGAAGCTGAGCCCCAAAGGCGCTTCCTGAACAAGCCTTTATCATAGCACGCAGTGTCTTCCAGCCCCTGCCAGTAACCGACCTCGTAGTTATGTGTTGTCTTCCCTTCAGGAACAGGCTCACAGGGACCAGAACTTCATCTGCTTGCTTCCAGGCCAGATGAGCTGGTGAAACAGGACTTTCTCAGCTGGTGGTGAGTATTTGTTCAGTGAGCATTGGACAGTTTTCCAGAAAATGCAAGAAGATACTTCAATGCTATCAGTCAGACCTCATTTTGATAAAAAACAAAAGGTTCAATGTATAACTCTGTCAGGAGAAAGCAGCCCATATAGGTGTGGAATCAGAACCATTTGCTGTAGCCCCTCAGCACAAAGGCCGTTGGAGACATGGCCCCGGGTGAGGACACTCAAAGCAGACATTTGAGCACAGCCCTCAATGAAATGGTGGAAGTGGAGTGTGGATGGGGCACCTTGGGTAGGATCCAGTGTTTGAAATTCCTTTCAGTTTAATACCAGCCAAAATGTTGTTCTCAAAAAACCATGAAGACTTAAGTAGCTCCATGCTGGGATTTTTTTTTCCCCTTTGGTTCTTTGGAAGATTGGAACCAAACTGAGTGCCCAGTACCAGTGAGTGACACTGGCCTAGACTTTGGTTTTAGAATATTGATTTCTGTCTAGGTATGCTTTAGAAATCATTTTTTTTATTTTAATAAATTCATACCTGTTTCTTTTACTGTAAATCTTCTGAACTTTAGAAAATGGGATATAAATTTAAACTTGAATAGCTGAGTAGAGATACAAAGAGCACTCTTAGAGAACACCAGTCATGACGGGGGGGTGAGTGGCTGGCAGCCCTGGAGGATCCCTCCCCTTCCTGGTCCCCTGCCTGGAGTGCATTTATGCCCCCTCTGGTCCTCATGCTCGTCCCTTGCTCCAGATTGGCGGGAGGGTCCCAGTCAGCCCATGCATCTCCTGCCACCTCTTTTGCTATGTCACGTGTCACAGCCATGCATCCAGCCAATCTGCCTCTGGGTTCCACATGGTCTCCTTCAGGACGGTCAGGATCCACTGAGACGGGCCAACCCTCCAGCTGTGTTCCAGGTCACGTCTCCCTCAAAATTTAGGCCACAAGACTCCATTTCCTGAGTTCCTTAGACTTCCACTTCTCTGATTTCCCTCGTTCCTCTTGAAACACCTCTTTAGTCTCCTGATATCTTTGGTTCAGTAAATGCAAACCTGTTTATATAAACGTGCCTCGAATGTCCACTGTGTGCCTGGCACTGGGTCCTGGGGCACGGGGCTGCCACGCCAACTCCCTCCGAGGCCTCTCTTTTCCCCAGGGCCGCCTCGTGGGCCTCCACTACCCCTCTGTTCTTTGGCTCTGGTCCACATGGTTGGACTTCCTTAATCTTATGGCCTATTTCCTCTGCTTGACTCTGAGTTCTTGGAAAGCAGAAGATTCATCTCTGTATCTTAGATATAGAGGCAGGAATAATGGGTGTTGGTACGTACATTTTTTTTTAATTGAATAAGCTAAGGACATAAGCAGAATGAGAAAGAACAGGGCCTTTCACATACTATGTGCTCACTAAATATTTGCCTAATAGAAGGGAACATGAGGTTCAGAGGCATCCAGTAACCAGGCCAGGGAAAGGGAGAAGTGGTGGATGGTGTGGATGAGTGACAGCGTATGTATGTGAGAATCACGGGTTTCTGTGAAGATGCAGTGACAGTGACTTTGAATGCATGTATCTAATTTGATCCAATAAATACTTCTTGAATATCAACTATTAATAGGAAAGCAGAACAAGTGGCTGAGGTTTGATTAATAAGACACACGTATTGATTATTTGCAAAGCACTATGGTATTACAGGCATGTACTCCGGGACCAGAGGAACCAGATGTGTGACTTTGAGGCTTACATAACCTTTCTGGCCCTCGGTAGTTTTTTTGTATAAAATAATAGTTAAAATACCCAATTAACAATTGTTTATGGTTTAACAGGTGCATTATAATTATCCTCAGTAGTGGGATTCACTGTGGTGGATTTGTGCTTGCACAAAGCAGGATTTGGTCTGTTTCATTCCCTGAATCCCTTACCTTTTCCTCCTCTCCTCCCTCCCCCAGACCCTTCCTCTAGTCTACTGCTCCCTCATCTATTTTCACGAGGTCCCTTTTCTTTCCTTTTCCCTCTCCATCTTCCACATATAAGAGAAAACACATGACCCCTGACTTTCTGAGTCTGTCTTATTTCACTTAGCATGACGTTCTCTGGTTTCACCCATTTTCTTGCTAATGATTTAATTTATTCTTCTTTATGGCTGAGTAAAATTCCATTATGTACATATATCACATTTTCTTTACCCATTCATCTGTTGGTGGACACCTAGGCTGGTTGGTTCCATGGTCTGGCTGTGGTGAATTGTGCTGCTATAAACATGGATATGCATGTGTCACTGTAGTACAGAGACTTTAGTTCTTCAGGATGAATACCGAGGAGTGGTATAGCCAGGTCGTATGGAGGCTCCATGCTTAGCCTATTGAGGAGCCTCCATAGTGATTTCCATAGAGCTTGTACTAATTTAAAATTCCATCAACAGTATGAAAGTGTTCCTTTCCCCCATGTCCTCTATCTATGTATTATTACTTGTGCCCTTGACATTTGCCTTATGATTTTGAAATGAGACAATTCATGTAGTGTACAAGGTCCATGGCAAGGATAGTTTATAAAGGGTGATAGTAATGGCCAAATAAGGCATCAAGACTACTCTAGGTTCATGTTCACATCACAATAAAGAGCTATATTAACTTTTTAAGTCAAGATAAAAATGTTTACCAAACTCCCAAATACTTAAGTTGAACCATATGAAATCATTAACATTCAGCAGTTTTTGACTTATTAAAATGGCACTGTCCCCTTTAAAGTCCAATTTTTCCTGTATGGTACCGTCGGTCACGGGCCAAGCAGAAGCGAATCCCTTAGATCTCTTCTATCCACTCTGACTTCTTCCTCTTCCTCTCAGCCTACCTGTTCCTGTGTGTCCTGCCTGCTCCCAAAAAGGACATGGGGAGGCTCACATCCCATAGCAGTGAGGCTGTCCTGTCTGTCTGGTTCATCTGGCAATTTAATCAGGTACATCTGTGACAAGCCTTCCATTACCTTGAACTGCCCCTGAGGTGCAGGACACTAACTCAGGAGCTGAACATGGGTCCTGGTGAGGAGGCATTGACCATGGCCATCACCTGCATCTGAACCATGAGCCCGAGGAAGAAGACCTGTTCTATCTGATGGCAAGATGGGAAGAATTAGGACCCAGAGCCAGACACAGTGGCACATGCCAATAATCCCAGTCACATGGGAGGCTGAGGCAGGAGAATTGAGAGTTCAAAGCCAGCCTCAGCAACTTAGGGAGGCTCTAAGCAAACTCATGAGACCCTGTCTCTAATAAAATACAAAAAAAAAAAGGCTGGGGATGTGGCTCAGTGGGTTAAGCACCTCTGGGTTCAATCCCCAGTACAAGAAAAAATAAAAAAAGAACTAGGACCCACAGGAAGATTCTGGAGCAAGAGGTGGGATCCTAAACAGGGATCTGAGGCATGTGACTGTACCTCATCTCTGAGGGAAAAAAATAAAGACAGGGGTACAGGGATGCAGATGAATATATATATTGTACTTTCTTTTTTTTAAAAAAAATTTTTTAATTGTAAATGGACACAATGTCTTTATTTATTTATTTATTATTACTTATTTTTTATGTGGTGCTGAGGATCGAACCCAGGACCTCACATGCATGAGGCAAGAGCTCTCCCACTGACCCAGCCCTATACAATGGACTTTCTAGACACCAAGCCACGGTAGGGCAGGTGGTAGTTCTGTGGTGACTGACCAGCCATCCTGTGCCTCTTCTTTCCGTCCCTAGTGCTTTCTGTAGGGGCTATCCTCATGCCCTCCACAAGGTCTAGCCTTGCAGTAAGAACACTGTGTACTTGATTTTTATCCCTGGGGGAAGGACTGGCTCATCCTCATGAGGGTGGTAATCTTGGATAATCATGGTAGAGTCCCTAACAAGCTCTGCACCCCTCAACTCGCGGCTTGAAGGGTACATCCGGCAAAGCTGAATAGAAAAAGTGCCATGGCTGTCGCCATCGGTATTTGTGGAGCTTGCTTTTCTAGACTTTCTCCAGTATCTCTCTGAACTCTGCTTCATAGAGAAGATGTATATTTATTACCCATCTAATTTTAATGAGGACTTAGAGAGGTTAAGGACCTTACCTAAGGCCACACAGCCAACAAGGAAGGGGTAGCAGTCTGGTCTTTTGACTGCTGTCACTGACCTGGGGTGAGTTTCCTCGAATGAGCACTCACAGAAATCTGGAAAGGGAAGAGAAGACAGGGGACAGAACAGGAGCAGGAAGATTAGCTCCAGCCCAGAAAGCCTCCGATGGGGCGGGGAACCCAGAAAGTGAGGCTGTCATGGGGGAGGAGGAGGCGGTGGCCAGGAGGGCGCAGACATGCCGAGATGCACCTACGGATTCATTCTGGGTGAGTGAGCCCAGCTGCGTCTTAAGCCTGGACAGATCTCCACTTAGCGACTGTCCCTGCTCCCGTGTGGCTGTCCTGGCTTGGAAACACTACATGTGCTCCTTCTAATTAATATGGGACCCGCGTCGCACAGCTACCTTGCAGCACTCTTGGGACTGTCTCTCTGCAGAGCGGAGAGCAGATGACAATCGGGCTCTTCCCCTTTCATGTGCCGTGGAGACAGATACACCCAGGTGGACAATGGGCAGCAGTGGGTCTCTCCCTTCAGGCAAGAGACGCAACCTGTGTGTCGGGGGAGTGAGATGGCACCCTCTTCATCTCAAAAGCTTGCTTCTTCCTGTGCCCGGGGAATCACTACAGTGGCTCACCTTGTCTCCTGGGGGTGCAGAAGGGAGGCATGTGCCCCAAAGTGGACCCAGAGCACAGCCTTCTTGGTCAGGGAACCACTTACCATGATCAATGCCTCCAGGTCTCGACTGGACTCCACGTTTACCTGGTGGCCTTGAGCAGGTCCCTAGACCTCTTTATGCCACTGATCCTGTAAAATGCTGAAATACTGTTTCTGGAGTTCTTCGGTAGACCTGGGGTGAGTTAATAAAATGAATTGTGATACACAGAAACAAACATTAATGGAAGCTGGTAATGAGCATGGCTTGTGATTATCACAGTGCTCTGGGAAGAGAAGCTGACTGAGCCTTCTAAGTGCTTTCCATAAGGCTAGAACTCCTCCCAGATAATATTTATGAAACCATTATTATACAAAAAGACCGGTATTTTCATTTTTTTTCTCTTAGCTCATACTGCCTTACGTCTCAATGACTAAGGGACCACTATCAATACCCCTTTGCAACTGGGAAAAAAGGTGGCTCCATGTGGTGCATGTCATTGATCCACAGCCTCTGTGTCCTGGGAGTTATGAGCATGCACACCACCTGGGCAGTCAGAGGCTTCTGACCAGTTATGACACAGCTACCCCTTGAGGAGAGGCACATACAGGAAGTCCAAAAGCCTTTTGTCCTCAGTTTTTTTTTTTTAAGTTCAAAAAAGTCTATTCCTTCCGAGTTTAAGAAAATTTTTCTCCAAGGCTGAAGGGATTTGTGCATTCAATAATTCTTTATGGAATACATCCTGTGAGTATGAGCACTTTCCTCCATAGCACTAGAAACTGTAAGGATAAAAATACACAGTATATCCATTTGAAGATCTTACAGTCCATGGAGAAGGACAAATAAGAGAGAGAGATCTCAGCACAGGGTGGCATGGGCTCTGGGGAGGTGAGTCCAGGGTGCTATGGGAGACAGACAGGACCTCTAACAGCAGAGGAAGGAAGGACTCTATCTGTCTCTGTCTCTGTCTACCTAGGAGGGAGAGAACCGATTACCATCAATGGTTGTTATGGGAGGAAATTCTAGGGGTAAACCCATGATGATGTAGAAATGAGAAGTGCCCTCAGACAAGGCTTTTAACACACCTATGGGAAAAAAAAGACAGTGGACACAGGTGTGGTCAGAAAGAGATAAGTTGGAACACAGTAGAATGGAGAGGTAGAGGATGACAGGTAGTTAAAAAGAGCAGGATTTATTGAAAGCCTTTATGAGACTCTTGAAGAGAGCATTCTTGCTTCTCCTGCATGTGCAGCAGCTGATTGCCAATCTCCAAGTTGAATGAGGGCCTCCTTCAAAGCCTGGAATGGCCCAGAGATGAATATAGCCTGTACCTTCTGGCATTTGGAAGTCCCTGGGAGAGCAGGCCTTCTGCTCCATCATCCAAGCGCTGTGGTTCTCAGCAGTGAATGATTTTTGTCCTCTGGGGAAATTTGGCAGTGTCTGGAGCAGGTGTCTGGAAGGACAACCAGCTTGGGAGAGGTGGTGCAGGTCTCTGGAGTATAGGGGCCAGGAATAATGAAATGTGTAGGTGAGATAGGGAAGAATTGTCTTGCCCCAAATGTCAATAGTGACAGTCTAACATAAAGTCCTCAAGTTTACATTCCCCCCTCCCTGCCCACCAAGTCCAAACAGTACTCAGTAGCCATTCCAGCAATGTCCCATCCTGAAGGGTCTACTTAGCCAAGGGCCTGGCCTACACTGGATGCTGTTGGAGATGTGCTATGCAGATTCATGAGATGGTCACTGGGACAGGAAGAGGAGGGGTGTTTCAACCTTGTTTTGGAAAATTCTGAGACAGTGCAACCATATTTTTTAAAAAGAAGAAAGCATGTGAATTAGGAAAGAGAAAATGAACAGTTCCTGTGGCATGCCACGGGGTAAGAAAGGGCCCTGAAGGGTTGGCTGCAGTACCAGCATTGGCCAGCAGAGGGAAAATGGGACAACAGAGCAGAACAAGGAGAATGCTGCCCCTCAAGGTGGCAATTCCAAAGATTCTTAAACATCCATGATCAGAAGCCAGGAGTTCAACTGGAATTGAAAGCATGAAGCAAATAAGGCAGAATTGTCTGCTGGCTCCAGCACAATGCGAGTTTCCCACAGTTGAGAGCTGAGGCAATGGAAGAACTGGAGCTGAAAGGTGAGAGGCCAGAGGAAACATGGGGGTTGGGAAGTAGGAGCGCCTGATTCATTGCCAGATGCGACCCTTCCCCAGATCTAGGGAGAGTAGACCTCTGACGTGCCTTCAGGTGACAACTGGGTGTTGGCAGTGATCCCTCCTCCTCTGGGCATCCATTTTGCTTCTTACAGGGCCAGTGTCCCTAATATTTATTTGCATCCCGCAGGCGGTCACAGGACAGCTGGAAGGACTAACCTGCTGCAGGTGTGCAGTGTTGTGAGTGTGTCTGGAAGAGGGACTTCAGAACTGGGGGGAAGGTAGAAGCCTGTCCACCAGGCCCTGGTTGGAAGCGGGCCATTCCATGTGCAATTCTCGCCAACAGTGCCAGGATGGCCCCGAGACCCCTGCATCACATGCTCGTGTGCTTCAAAAGTCATTCCACAGGCAGTTTTTATTTTGTAAAAATAAAACAGGAAGCATTAAAACACTTCCCACAGGAGTTCCAGGGAAGACCTGGAAGCATTCTGGACCAACGCAAGTTACATTCTCATCAGAGATAAGAAACAGATCCACCTTCCAATATTCATCTTACTACCGCTGATGATAGTTACTCATTCCATGTTTATTCATGAGTGTCTGCAACAAGATCAAGGTGAGTATCTCAGAAATCTCCCTTATCTTTGGTGTGTAGCTAGCCAAGGTGGCAATGGGGAGAAGGTCCAAGGCCCAGGAATTTGGGCTAGTGATGGTACAACCTCTATAGTGCAAACAGGATACAAAATACTGGTCCATTCCAGAAACCTGATTAAAATTGCAGCATAAAACTCAGACCACAGGTTCAGAACATTGTGCTTTGTTTGCTGTCTTACAAAACATATTTTCCTGATATCTACCAGGAATAAACAACCCTCCCCTACCATTAGAGCGGGCAAGGAACTGCATGTTCTGTAAGGGCTGGGCACCATCCTTAGTCCTTTATTTGTTCTGACATCTGCTCCTCAGAACAGTCATTTGAGTTAGTATTATTATGCCATTTCATGTAATAAAATGAGAAGAAACAAACGTTCTAAGAGATCACTGTTATAATCTACTGAGTTTTTATTAAGTGTCTTCTATATTAGGAACTGAGCCGTATTCTGGGGGGAAAATAGATAACACGACAGTATCTCCCCTGTCTATACGATGAGCACACTCACAATCACATATCAGAAATAGCATAATGGAAGTGGGAACAACCGGGGAACTGCCTGAAGGAGCCCGAGACAATTTCATAGTGATGTGATTCCAGATGACTCTGAAGGAAAGGGATTTTCCAGTCTTTCGCTCTGCCCAACGCCCTAATCTCATACTGTCGCAAAATGATATTTCCAATTTCCATGGAAACTCCCTGCAGGCTAATTAGAATACAGCTTATAAATTTAAAATAGAGCTTGATAGTCCCTGATGCATGCCACTGTCTCCTTCCTGCTGGCAGAGTTAAGTAGCCCATCTAGAACATTTTGGGGATTCTCAGGATGGGACAAGACTGGTGGATGTCGTCACTCTCTTATCCAGCAACTGAATTCACCTGAAACACCACCTGGGACAACTGAGTCACCTGTGTCTTCCATCTACCCTAACCTGCAGCCACTTTGAGGGCTAGGTGCCCTCTTCTCTTCCTTGGTGGCTCTCAGGCTGGCTCTGGCCAGCCCACCAGTGGCCCTGTGCAAGTGTCTTCACTGGAGCCCATTTTTTAGAGGGCAGCTGAAGGAGAGAGTCCAACATTAGTCCTCAGTTTCTTTGTTATTTTTTGATTGTTTGTTTTTAAAGAAAGTCTATTCCTTCTGAGTTTAAAATAAGAAAAAAATTTCCCCAAGGCTGCATTCAATAATCCTTTGTTGAGCACACCCCGTGTCTCTGAGCCCTCCCCTCCTCGACACCAGAAACCATAACGATAAAAACACACGATACCTCCATTCAAGGAGCTTGAGTGGGGAATCACACAGGTCTACGACGGCAGACCCTCTGATTTGATTTCTCCCATCACTAATACGCCCTTTCCAAATATCAATTGAAGCAAAGGGGAAAATCAGGACTGTAAGTGAGAAAGCAGATATGAGACCAGATGTGTGTTGGTCACCATTGCTGCCATCACAGGGCTGGCTGGCCATGGGGTTATTATTACCCAGAAGACTTACTGTCACCTCACATCTCAGAGGATATCACAGTGTGCTTCTTGTTCCACTGGATTACTTTGAATTAATGTTAGTTTGTAATCCGTACTCCACTGCCCTTCAGTGACTTTAAGTCAAACATTGTTCCCTGCAAGGAGTCAGTGCACGGCAGCAGCTATGTGGTTAAGGTGCCTGTGGGTCCTGGCTCTGCAGAATAAGAAAAAGCCAAAGCCCATGTGGCTTGCCTGGCGACCCTGCAGAATATCAATCTAGAAGGTGCATAACAGGCAATATAGTTCATTTTAATTAGGATTAATTTGGAAAGGATCCGTCAGTTCATCTGGCCTTTCACCTTCCTGTCCCCTCTTCCATGCTGGATCTTTCCCTGGGGTCTGCTCTCAAATGTGTGGTTCGTCTAAATTTAAATGACTGCAGCGAGGTTTACGTCATTCCCCTGGGGACGCTATTACACAGTCTAATGGATTTCTCCATGATTATTATTTTTTTCCCAGAGATTCAGCCCAATTTTTTTTTGCTCAAATTTGTCTCCTTTTTCCTCATTATGTACCCTCAGAATCAGAAAAAAACCACAAAAATGAAGGTGAGAATGACCAAGCATCTGTTTTCTACTCTTCAGCAATAAAGATGGAGACTGGCCCTGAATGCTTTCTCAGTTTCACATTTTGTAGGTGAGCTGAAACATTTCCAGCCTTTTTACTCATGGAAGAGAGTCTCCTTTTCTCATAAAAGAAATCCAGAGATTTCCCGGGGTGGGGGTAGTTTTGTGTTCTGATGGTGGCCGTGCACTTGACGTGACTCATGCCACCTGACTTCTCTGACCCCATATGAACAATAATGCATTTGCCAACACTTGCAGACTTCTCTGTGTCTGGAGAATAGAAAAAAAAATCTTTCCAGCTTTTGTGAGATGAGACCTACAACTTGACCTTCATTAGCACCAGTTTCCAACCAAGGAAGTTACCTGGACCATATCAGGTTTCCTTGGACGACATCCAGAGAATCTTAGAACTCCAAGTTGAGTATATAGGTAAACAAGCAGGTTTGGATGGTGTCCATGCCATATGTCTCTCATGTGTGCACAGAGAGGAGCAGGGTCACCAGGGGGAATGAAGGAGAAATAGCAGGGCTGCAAAGGAAACACCCCGCATTCACCGTCCCCAGTTTATAGAAGAATGAATTCCCATGCAAGGTGGGACTCTGACTCCTTAGGCCTCCCTGGTGATCTTATTGCTTTTGATTATCATTGTTACTACAGTGTGAGGAAGACAGCAATGACCTGCTCTGAGAGGGGATCCTTCTTGTGGGCAATAATGATTCTGGAAAAGCACTAATGAATTCAAGAATGGTAAGGACTGAATGGTTGCGTTCTGCTGTCCCCCAAGCAAAGGTCTCTAAATGCAGTTCCCCTGAATTATCATACTAGGTGGCAACTCAGATAGAGTGAGGTGGATGGGAAGGAAATGACTCTTAAAGTGTGACGGCGCACGGTGTATCCATGCCCACACCTCTACTTCCAAGCCCTGGTCACTCCTTCATACATCCCTTCTTTCCATATTTTAGTTATTGCATGATGTTCTGGGCCCAGGCCTGTGCTAGATGCTGGGGATAGTTGATCCGGTCTATTGGAAGGAGGTGGAGACCACGCATCAGCATTTCAAGAGTAAAAAGCTGTACTTTCACTTTGCTTTGGAAGTAAAAGTCCATTGAAAATCTTTCTAAATGGATTACGAAGTTCCATAAAGATGTGCAAAGTGAGAGAATATAACATAATGAGCACTTATCTGCCCCTAACTATCTTCATATTTAACGTGTTTGCTTTCAGATCTTAGCATTTTGACATTTTTGCTCTGGCTTTTTAAAAATAATGAACATTACTACTATAATTGAAGCCTGCTGGGCACTCTGCCTACCCTTTAGCTAGCATCGTCCCACACTGAATGTTTATCATTTCCATTCATGTTTTTACCCCTGTCACATAGGTGTCTTATGTATGAATCTATACATAATAAATATAACTCTTGTATATGCTTTTTTTTTTAATATTTATTTATTTATTTTTCGGTGGACACAACATCTTTGTTTGTATGTGGTGCTGAGGATCGAACCCGGGCTGCACGCATGCCAGGCTAGCGCGCTACCACTTGAGCCACATCCTCAGCCCCTCTTGTATATGCTTTTAAACTTTATGCAAATGGTGTCCTATTATATCTATTCTGCAATTTGATTTTTATTCAGCCTTATATATTTTGAGATTTTTTTATGTTGATACATGTAATTTTACTTCATTCATTTCAATTTCTGCATAAAATTCCATACTATGACTATGTCACAGCTTATTTAACTATTTTTTTTAAGTACTGGGGACTGAACCCAGGGCCATTCTACCACTGAGCTACATCCCATCTCTTTTTATTTTAAGACACAGTCTCACTAGGTTGCTGACGCTGGCCTTGAACTTGTGATCCTCAGCCTCCCCAGGAGCTGGGATTACAGGCCTGCACCACAGTGTCTAGTTTACCAACTCTTTATGGCCACTTGGTAGTTTCATTTTTTGCTTTTTCTCTCCATTACTAACAAGGTTAAAGTCAACTTTCTTCTATAAATCTTCCATGTAAATGTGACAGAGTTTTGTAAGATTATGTGCCCAGAAGTGGAATCTCTGATTGCTACTAGGTTCAAAGTGGTATAGAAGAGTTATTACCTATCACTGTCCCTGTTAATAATAACTTGATGGGTGAGTTATAGCACTTTACTATAGTTTTAATTGTAGTTTATTAAATACTGGTACTCTAGAACATCTTTTCACTTGATTATTGGCAATTAATGATTTTTTTATGTTTTTTCTTTCCTTTTTGAGTTATAGTGCTTTCAAAATTCTTGGTCCCAAGCCTTTACAAGTTATTTGTTTCTTACAATTTATACAAAAGTCTTGGACTTACCTTTAATCTTTGTTTATGTCTTTCATTAAAAAGAAGTTTTAACTTAACATTAATGTAGTCAACTTTGTGACTATTCTTCCCTTGTGGGTTTTGGTTTTTGTGTATTGTCTAAGGAATTCTTCTTTAACCCTTAAGTCAAAGATGCTTTCCTATTTTTTTTCTAACAGTATATTTGTGCTTTCCTTTAGAGCTATTTCAGTACACTTAGGCTTGGATTTTTGTGTATGTGTTTCTTGATTCTTCTCCACATGGATAACCAATCATCCATCTTTTTCCTATCTTATAATATTAAATTTTTACTTATACATTTTTGTGCTGTTTTTCCCTATTCTATGCTCCCTTTTTCTATTCTTGCACTAGTATCATCTGCCTTAATTATTATAAGACTGTGATGGTTAATTGTATGTGTCCACTTGACTGGACCAAGGGACCCCAGAAAGGAAGGTCAAATACAGTTTCCGGTATGTCCAGGTGATTCTAGAAGATATTAGCACTTGCATCAGCAGACTGAGTAAAGACATCACCTTCACCAGTGTGGTGAGCATCATCCAACCTGTTGAGAACCTGAATGGCACAGAAAGATGGGGAGGGGCTGGAGCATCCACCTCTTACTGCCCTCAGATGCTGGTCCTCAGGCCTTCAGGTTGGGCTGGACCTATACCAATAGCTTTTCTGAGCCTTTATTTTGCAGATGGCAGATTATAGGACTTGTCAGCCTCCATAATCCCATGAACCAATCCCTCCTAATATAGCTCTCCATGTCTGTGAATATCCATTTTCTTTCGTCTAGAGAGCCCTGACTAAGACAACACTGTAAGAAATTTTGCTGCTCAGTGAGACGACTCTCTGCCTTGTTCTGTTTCAAAACTTCCTTTCATCATCTTTTGTCTTTTGCTCTTGCATATAAAATTTGGGGCCAGCTCATCCAATGCCATGAGGGAATGAATCGACTAGTTCTAGAACTCTGGGCATTTGAGCTGCTGCATCTTTGCTCTGACTGCTGTGACAGCACAAAGGCACTAATGAGATGCAGGCTCATGCTAAGTGCTCTCATTATACACTCAATCATTTAAACCTCACAAGAAGCCTAGAAGGTAGGTACACATTATTTGTCCCTGGTTCTAGTTGAGGGAAGAGAGGTCTGGTGAGATTAAGTAATTTGGCCAAGTTCCCAGGGTTATTATGAGGCATAGCCAGAGTACCTGGGCTTAAGTCTATTCTAATCATATGCCAGGGCTCAACTTGACATCCAAAAACTTACTATTATGCACTTACTGACATCCTTTTTATTTTACCAAGGGAGGAACTAAAGCACAGACGAGGCACATAATTGATCTAACGTCTTTGTCAAGTCCAGAATGGAAGAAGACTTAAATCCCTTGGCCTTCCCTGTATAGAAACTCCTTCTTCCACTCCCACCTCCACACTTGCCCTCCAGCTCTTGCCTCCGTGCCTTTCTAGGTCAGAGAACTGGAATGCACAACCGAGAGGCATTGGGAGCTAGCTCCAGGTCTCATGCCCTCAGTGGCCCAGGGCACTGGGACAAGTGAATGCCAGCTCTAAAGACAGAGCAGTGTCTTCAGCCCGTGGTTTCTGGGATGCTTGGTGACACTTTCATTTCATTTCTCAAAACTCGTGATGGTTCGGGAGTACAGACTGACATGACAGAGATCTCTCCCCTCTCTGGCCACGCTTGCCAGATGACAGGCCGTGTGCACTTTCTGAGAAATCTGGGAGGAGAGCTGCGAGTGCTGGTGATGGCGGAGGTGAATCTGCAGGAGCAGATTACATGGAAAGTAATTAAGTAAGAAAACATGGGTTAGGAGCTGTCGAGGGAGCCAAAGAGAAAAGCATATTATAAAGAGATACTCATCGACGCGGGTTGATGGTTAGAGGACAGACCCTGTCATCTGCAGCTTTTGCTATAAATCTCAACTTGGCCACCAACGTGCTCAGCAACTTTGAGCAAGTCACTCCAGACAGCCTGGATGTCTCTGTTCCCTTATCTTCGAGAGGAGGCCCCTGGGGGCTCTCTCTAAGGGAAGAAAAGCAGCTTAGTCTGAAAGAAAGAGCAGGAGCCTATTAGTGGGTTCCTGCCCCGCAGATATGGGCACACCTGGCTGCAAGGGGAGGCGAGGGAGTGAGGGCACAGGGGGAGAGTCACAAAATCAGGCAAGTTGACTCTGAATTCCTCCAAAGGGAGTCAGTTATAGACCAGAGACCTTGATCTCCACTTGTTTTTTCCTCTACTCTTGTACTGCAAACAGCGTTGGCAAACCATGTCATTTCCCCACATGTCAGTCCTTGGTCTCTGAGGCAGGATTAGAGTGCAGCCAGCTTAAAACAGGGCAGCAGATGTGCAAGTGAATTCGAGGTGCTGAGCATCAGCATCAAAAGCAATTAGAGGAAGATGAGGACGCAGGCGGGCTTCCAGGTGCTCTCCAGTGGTCTCGGCTCCTCTTCTAAGACAGCGAGACAGCCTCGGAGGGATTGCAGAGCTGGATGGAGGCCCCAGGAAGGAGCCTGGCCCAGCCCTGGAAGGAGAAGCTTTCCTAGTGGTTTTGATATTAATGAGGTAATTATTGTGCATGTTTACGCACCTGTGCCATATTCTCAGCCTCCCTGTGTTCTTTTTCCAAGGAACTGTGATTGCTGTGCCCATACTTTCCTCTATCAGGAGAGGAGGCACCAATGGGAACTCTTACGTTTCCCATGGTGTTGGAGATGACTCGGGCACATCAGGGGCGCAGAGCTAGCAGCACAGCTGAGAAGGTGGCATCTTGTAAGGGGCACACACCAAGTGCTGTGGGTTGGAGGCTGCACCCTGCAGGAGGGAGACCCTTTATGGCCTAAAAAAGAATTCAGATTGAGAGAAAAAGACACTGACCAAAGAAAGATGGCTAGAGCGTTCTTGAGTCCCCCCAGGGGAAAGTGAGACTAGGAATATCAGAAGGGGCACTGCCTTGTGGGGAGTAAAGAGGATGGTTTATTCCCAGGAAGGTCAAAGGAGCCTGAAAAATCTTAGGGGACAGAAGTCATACAGTTGAGTGTCTTCACTGAGAGATTGAGGAAGAGAGAAAGCCATCACTTCCTCTACCTTCCATCAGAGGACCATAAAATATGACTTGAAAGGATGTACTTTGCATGCATTCAGGGTGAAGAGGAAATTCAGTGGTTCCCTCCATTCTTGGGGGATGTGTTCCAAGACCCCCAGTGGATCCCTAAAACCACAGGATGTCTGGAATGGTAATACTGAACTCTATGTTATACTATGATTTTCTACACATTCACGACCATGATGAAGTTCACAAATTAATGCAGTAAGAGATTAACGGTAAGAACTTAATAAAATAAAACAATTATAACAATATACTGCAAAACAAGTTAAGTGCAAATGTGCTCTCTCTCTCTCTCTCTCTCTCTCTCTCTCTCTCTTTCTCTCTTTCTCTCTCATTATCTTATTGCTGTGTATTTTCCCTTCTTTTTCTAGTAATAATGTAAGAGAATGCAATATCTGCATGATAAGATGAATTGAGGTGAATGACATAGGCATTGTGACATAGCATTAGGCTACTATGTCAGGGTTACCTGTATTCAAACACCATGTTACCATGGCCTTGGATCTAGCAACTGAGATAGCCTCTAAGTGACTACTAGGCAGGTAGTGTATATAATATGGACACTCTGGATCATATCCTAAGTGGGACAGAGCAGAATGGTGTAAGATTTCATCATGCTACTCAGAATGGCACACAATTTAAAACTAATGAATTTTTTATTTCTGCAATTTTCCATTATATATTTTCAGACTGTTTGGGTAACTTTAACCACCACAGGTAGAACCACAAATAAGGGGAGACTACTGTACATCTGTAGGAGAAGGATCTTTAAACTGTGGTGAGAAGGTTTCCACCTGGAAAGAAAGGTTTGTCCTTACAGTGTAAGGGGGTGACAATACTTTATAGGCCTGAGGAGGATGACCATAGGAGGGGAAGATGGGCCTCACAGTGAAACACATGACTTCAGTCTCGGATCTTCCATCTCCTGACAGCAAGACTTCAGGCAAGTCCTGATACCATTGGAGGTTTGGCTTCCTCACACCTAACCTGGTGGCCATGACTCCTGCCTCAGAAGCTGCTGAGATCAAAAGAGATGAGACTGTGTGCGTGAAATCACCTTATAAATCCCAAGGCGTATGGGAAATGTTAGGAATGGTGTTTTAATCACTTTATTCTGTGGGTGATTCCAGAAACAAGAAGTGGGACATGCTATGGGCTCAGTGTGTAGCCCAGCCGCCTGGTACTTGTCCCCCTTTGGTAAGATTGCAAAGCCTGGGAAATGGTGACCAGGAATGATGTTGAGGTGGGAGGGTGAGTGAGGAAACCCTTTCCACAGGGAATTCTCTCCTTCCCATGACCCAGTGAGAGGACAGAGATAAGGGGAGCGACCATAGTGATTGTCATGTTGGAGGAGAGGATAAAGGATGTGGGGCTTTGAGGAGCCCCTTGTCATGCTCCACCTCTGAAAAACACTTAACCAAAGTTCCTTGGGGTCTAATAAACATTAGCATTAGGGAGAGTGTAAAAAATGCAAACCTAGCTGAACCTGGGTGGGGCCGGCAGGAGGAGGGAGACAGCACACACAACGCTTTGGTGTCACCAGGTGACGGGAGGATTTTCAGGTGGAGAGTTCTCTGTAGACCACACACCATCTGTTCTCAGCCTCAACTCAACAACTCTTCTGAGTTCTCCCACCTCTCGGGAGTATTTCCAAGACTCCGTGACTTCTGACCTGTTTAATTCTAACCCAGTAGACTCTTTTAAAAAGAAAACACATATATTTAACATCAATAGAAAGGATGTCTACTATCCAGTGGAGCTCCATAAGCCTCATTTTTAAAAAGGAGTTTGAAGTCCTCAAGGGATAAAGGAAATGAAATTTATCATAATCAGGTGACAGTTCCAAATCAGGACAGGTCCACATAGCTTGCCTCCTTCAAACCCTGAGCAACTGACTCGGCATTCCCAGATCCCTGAGGATTCCAGTGTGCATGTGCAAAAGCACATTCCTACCAGGTGGCCCCACTTTCCCCCAAATCAGCATCTTCTAGAAGGGCAGTGTGGCAGCCAGCACCAGGTGCCCAGGGTAGGCATATGTCCTTCAAAGTGCTCTGGCCACTCATGGAACAAGATCTGGAGATGCTTTCCAGATGGATAAAAGTGCCTTTAATGTCCAAAAGCATGACCTGAGTTCGTAACGAACTCAGCATTACCGACTGATCGGTAATTATCCAGCATTACCGACTGATACTGAAGGACACAAATCCCAATTCTCAGATTTTAACTTTGCATACCACAGATATTTTCAAACCAGTATGATCCAGGAGCAAATTAAATTAAAACCTGACGATTTTAAATAACAACCTGTCTCCAGATGGTTTGGAGGGTGGACGAGAGGTACAAGGGGCTGGTGAATGTTGACTTTGTAAACTGAAAAAATGTAAATTGGAAGCAACGCCACAGGCTGAAGGATGTTGAAGGTAAACGTGGAAGTAGATAGGAGGTTAATTAGGTTTTGACAACTTTCAAGGAGCCAGCACATCTCATTATAACTGACAGCATTAGACTAGAAATCTGTGTATGAGTAAAACTGTTCAAAAGCCCCCAGTCAACCCCCTTTTTGTATAAGACATCAGGCTGATTTGGGGAGGCTGGGAGACATGGTAATGAACTTACAGTCCTCAGTTCTACCCTTATCTAGCTGATAAATCTCTTCCTCGCTCACTGCCTCAGTCTCTCCATCTGTCCCATAGGAACTGTAATGCCTGGCCTGCCTTTTCTTTCTTTTTCTTTTGGTACCAGGGATTGAACTCAGGGGCACTCGACCACTGAGCCACATCCCCAGCCCTATTTTGTAATTTATTTAGAGACAGGGTCTCACTGAGTTGCTTAATGCCTTGCTTTTTCTAGGACTGGCTTTGAACTCGCGACCCTCCTGTCTCAGCCTCCTGAGCCCCTGGGGTTATAGGCATGTACCACCATGCCTGGCTCTGGCTTGCCTTTTCCTAATGGAAAAAAAAAAATGAGAAAAAGACATCATTTGATTGCAAAATGAGTAGAAGCCAAACTTTTAATCAATTAACACTGACAAAGCATTTTCAAATCTTGTTGGCCATTTGATCCTCACAATAAAGCTGTGGATAAAACCCTCAGATATTCGACCCTCCGTATAAACCATCTTTTGTAACACCTGTCATACTATTACACAATAAAATTAACAGACAATACGTTTTTAATACAAGATATTCCAAATGATAATTATAATAAAAGGAAATAATTCAAAATTGTATAACAAGGCCATTAATGAGGGTTGAAGAACTCCATTCAGTTATTTTACAGACATGATTGTTCCACAATTCTTGAAGTTATTTTCAAAATTGAGAGCAATTAAAATTAATATTCAAGCATTTCTTAATGCTACTGCTTTGGACTCCTCAGAAAATAGGAAGTCCCTGCCATTTCACAACCAGTTCCTTTCCTGCCAAGGCTCATCTGGCTGTGTGGGTCAGCTTTCCTGCAGTAAGGAGAAGCCTCAGTTCTCACTGGCTGCCAGCCACATGTATTGTTCTCTGGTGTTAATGGAGGCTGTGGATTGGCTGGGGCTTGCTACAGTCTGTGGCTCAGCTCTCAGCTGGGTGTCACCTCTGGTCTGCTCCATGTGGCATTTTCTTCCTGGGATCCAGGCAGAAGGCTAATAGGGTATGTAATTCCTCCAGCAGAATGAAATGACCAGGAGCTGCGGATAACCCAGATGCCTCTTCACAGCTTTTGTTGGAGTGATCTGCCCTTGGTCACACGGCAAAGGTCAGTGATACATAATCCTCTTAGAGGAAGGAAAAGTGGATAAGTGTGCCACAATTTGTCAAGATCTCAGTTCCATTACGGTACCACAGGCAGTCCTGCTAACAGACTTGAGTTGGCACATTGAGAAACTTCTCAACTTTCTTGAGACCGAAGGTCACAAATTCTATCACTAATAGGAAGCGATAAGAACTGTGGCATGGAAGAGGCCATACCCCGTATAAAGGTGCAGCCACCATAAGTCCTAGCAAGTGGTATGATTGCAAATAGAAGCCCAAGTCCTCTGACTTCTCAAGTCAAAAATCAGATGTTTCTTCTTAAAATTTTGGCAAGTAGTTTCATTCAACAACAGCAACTACTATTCTTTAGGCCAAACAAATATCCCAACTCCAAATTTGAACCAATGACTTGAAAATTTTCATTCTGTGCTTTAGGACCACACTTGATGTGGCTCACTGGGAAAGGGCAGAGCTATCCTAGTAAGGAGTTGGACAGATTCTTTTCTCATGTGTTTCTATGACCCAGAGTCAGTGCTCACCTGGGCTGGAGTCACTCAGACTTCATTAACTGGCTCAGGACTCGGGTTCTGGTCTACCCACGGCTTCTGTCTTTTCTGCCCTGGGCTGGGCTCTCTGAGTTGTGCCGTCTCCCAAGAGAAGCCTTTCAGGCTGATTGACTTAAAATTAGAGCTCAGATGGCAAAAGAAGAGGAGAATAATAGGGAGAGAGATTGCCCTCATTTGCCTCTTTAAACTTTCATATGGAGTGTGATTTGTTAACAAGGGGGAGGGCCTGAGGCATCGAGGGGCATCAATAATTCAGCAGAGGCTGTCAAGCTGCAAATAGCCCCATGGTGCCCAGCTGAGCTCCTGCCTGTGACATGGGCTACTGGGTCAGGCTCCAAGAGAAAGGGTCAGACTTCCAATACCCTACCCATCTCAGTCCTGTTCTCTGTTCCCAGTTCCTAACAGAACTGGAAAACATCCGAATGGAGGCATCTTAGAGAGCCAGCCCAGAACTCCACGGATCTCAGGTTTCCTGAGGAAGATGCTGGCTACTCTCTCAGTAGGATCCTTAGTGTTAATGCCGTCTCCCTACCTGATGCACGTACGCTCAGGAGTCAGTAAGTGACTTCTACCCGCTCACCTCTTCACTCCCCGAACGAATGTTAGTCCTTCCAGTTTGCCAGGCCTTGTTTTCTTCCTTTCCTCAAAATGAAACTCAAACCTCAACTGGACCTGGATGCTGGCCTCCTGGATGATGGTGCCCCTTGGCCAGAAGTGGAGGGGCATGATGGTAACAGTCTCTCCTTGGCCAAACTTAGGTTCCCCTGAAGCCTTCCAGATTAGACCTTTACATCTTCATTGTCCAATCTCAGCAAGAATCTTATAACAGGTTAGAGAATCTCCTGCCCTCCACAGACAGAGCTCCAGATTCTGTAGAACTTCTTCAAACAGCAGGACAGGCCCAGTAACCCAGAGAGAGCAGGAAAGGGGCAAATGTTAACTAGTGGGTTCTGCCTAATGCCATTAACTTAACTTTTAGAGTTGATGCTATCAGCCAGCAGTAGATCTAGGAGGTGCTGCTTTCCATTTCTGAGTGAAGCAGGGAGCTGAGAGAATACCACTGTAACCAGGAGAGTTTTGCTCCTGACAAAAGGCCTATCCTCTCCCCTGTATGGTTGGGTCACCCACGTGGGAACAGGAAACTGAGCCAGGGGGAAGCACAGTAGGGAAAAGCACTTGTCCCTTAGAGAATGGTAAAAATCAGATTCAGTCTATAGTTTTAATGGTTTTCACTTTTACATTGTAATTTCCTTTGGATAATTTAGGGCTTGGATAAAAGTATGAGGTTCCTCTATTGCTTTGAGAAGTGGTATTATATAGAATAAAGGGGTGGAATGATATTGGAGAGTTTTCTTGTCCCTCCTTCATGTCCTCTCTGGCTCCTTGCTAGGAGAATAGACTCGAAGCCACCATCCAGGGTTTCCAGGTAGTGAAAGGCTGTGAGATGACTGGTCGCCAACTTCGGAGTTAGAGGGCAACTGAAGACCTCAGGAAATACATGAAATGAGCACTTTACTTTCCTACACATGCTGTGAGAAGACAATCGACACAAGGAACAAGGGCTGGTAGGAGGAAAGGAGAGCAGAGAGTCTGATGCTTGGGGTGATAACATTCAGTCCTATAGATGCCACTCAACACAGGGTGGGGCCATGTCCTGAGAACACCACTGTAGCTTAAGAAGATCCTAGGTTTCAAGTGCATGTACTAAGCCTAACCTACTGAGCTTCATAGCTTAGCAATGCACACAGTACCTTATAGAGCAGGGTTTGTTTGGTGTCATGGTCATGTGGCTGACATGGAGCTGTGGCTTGGTCTCACTGCTCAGCATCATGACAGAGGATATCATCAGCCCCAGAAAAGAACAGAATCCAAAATTCAAAGTGGAGTTTCCACTAAATGAATATTACTTTTACACCATTGTGAAGTAAAACAAAAAAAAATGGCTAAGTTGAACCAACATAAGTTGGGGACCATCTGTATAAAGAAAATCAAAATATAAAAGATTAAAATGAATATGATCTGAATGTAATGATCTTATCCCTTAAATATAGACTTATGCTTCTCCGTGGAAGGTCATGTCTACTCAGAACCATCTACACTGGCCTAGCACAGTATAGATAGTTCCATATTTAACTGGATTTTTTTTTTAATTTAGAAAGAATGTTCATGTGGAAAAATATCACACACTGTTTTGACTCACAATAAATATGAATGGTGGGAAACACAGGCACAAATCTCTTAATTCTGTCCAATGTGTCCATCTCTTTGCCACGACTTTGTGCGCTGTCCCCTTTTGTCCCAGACTGATGCTGCAGTCTCCTTGTGGCCTCCCTGCCCCTTCTTCATGGGACAAAGGCTAGTTCACATCCCACTCCCCTGCCTCAAATTCTCCAGTGCCTTTGGGGAAGGGATAAGCTAAATGACACGCACGACCAACAGTCCCGCCGCCCCCCCCCCAGATTCACAACTCACCACCACCATCACCCCATCCGGGGCACTGGCCGCAGCGCCTCTTGCCCTCAACCTTCTGCACCTACAGCTCTGTCCTCCTTCCTCATGGGATCTGACGCGAGTGCCACGGACCCCACACAAACCCCAACAGCACCTGCCATCCTTTGCTTCCTGGTCCACCTCTCCCCTTGGGCTGCATATCCCTGAAGGTGGGATTCCTTATGTCTCCTCTGCTTCTAGTATAATTGAATGAATAAAGTCATAACTTTGATTAGAAAACTAATCCTCAAAGGAGTGCAGGGTTACTCAAGGTCACGGAAGCTGTACTGCAGGCTATGCGGTTCCTTTAGTTCAGACATTGATCTTTTCTTCCTCAACAAGACACAAAACCTTCATCAAGAAGGAAATGTTTGCTTGTATGACAAAGGATGTCATAATTGGAGTTAACAGAAATATGATGGATTGAGAGAAAATAGTTACAACACATAGAACAAGCAAAGCATTCAGGACCATACTCTCTAAAAAGCAAGGGTAAATAGAGAAGGAAGATCATCAGCCTTTTATAAAAATACGGAAAGATAAACAGTTCATACAGGAAAGTAAGCACTAAAATGATCTTTACCCTCAACAACAAAAATATCATTTTCGCCCATTAAATTATTAAAAACTTTAAAAAGATTGATGAAAATCCGGAGGTGGTAAGGGTATCACCACTTACACAGGTAATAGAATTGTAAATTGAAAAAAAACTTTTTCTTTCTTTCTTTTCACCATTATCCATCGAATTTTAAATGTTCATTCACTAGGACCCACAATGTTAGTTTTCTTCTTAGCAAACTACTAACAATTTAGTGGCTTAAAACAACACAATTTATTACACTACAGTTCTGTGGTCCAGAAGAACAAAATGAGTCTCATGGAGCTAAATCAGGGTGTTGGCAGGGTGTGTCCCTTACTGTCTGTTTTCTGAGGACTGCCCACATGCTGTGGCTCACAGCTGGGGGGTGGGGGGGGCTCCCTTCTTCTTCAAAGCAGCACCATCAGGCCATTCCTTCTCACAACGCCATCTCTCTGACTCTGTCTTTCAAATCCCTCTTCTAATTTTAAGAACTTTTGTGATTACATTGTACCCTTTTGGATAATACAGGATAACCTTTCTACTGCAAGGTAGAAAGGAACCTTAATTCCTTCTGCAAGATCAATTCCCCTTGACATGCAAACCTAATATATTTGAAGGTCCCAGAAATTAGGACAGAAACATCTTTGGCAAGAGGCATTGTTCTACCTACTACACCAGGCAATTACAGTTCCAGGAATCTATTCTATAGAAATACTTACATATGCCTCAAATTTTTTATGCTGGAAGTTATTTTATGACAGTGGTATTTCTAATACTAAGAAAAATAAAAGAAGAAAAAAAGAGAAAGAACCTAAATGTCCCTCAAAAGTAGAGTACTTACATAATCCTATATCGTGGTTAATTTTATGTGTCAATTGATATTGGATCATAGGTGCCTGGATAGTTGGTCAAGCATTATTCTGAGTGTTTCTGTAAGAGTGGATCAGATAACCACTGAAATCCATAGACTGAGTAAAAGATTGTCTTCCAATCCTGGGTGGTTACATCCAATTAGCTAAAGGTCTGAATAGAAGGAAAAATCTAAGTCTCCCCTGAGAAAGAGAATTCTTTCAACTGGCGGCCTTTATACAGGCTTCTTTCCTGTGTTCAGACTCAAACGGAAACACTGGATCTTCCTGGGTTTCAGGTGTGTTGGTTGTTGGACTAGAACTGTACTAATGGTTCTCTTGGGTCTCCAGCTTCCAATTCACTCTGAGGATCTTGGGAATTCCCAGCCTCCATAGTTGCATGAATCAATTCCTTAGGATGACTTTCAATATCCTATTGGTCTTGTTCTGGAAGACTTTGAGTAAAATCTTCTATTTTTATAAAAATGTAGCCATAAGGAAGAGGAAGGCTGAGTTTTATGAACTACCCATAAAAGGATCTTCATGGCATATAATTATGTAAAAAAGGAAAATGTATAAAAATTGAAAGGAACATTTGTGAAATACACATCTTTATATATAAATGTACAGAAAGTGACTGAAAGATGCAGATTGAACTCTTAACAATAATTATCTCTAATAATCATCATATAGTGAGGCTGGTGGCTGGGAGTGGGAATGGGAGCTTGGAGTCTAAAGGGTTTTTATGTATTCTTCAGTTGTTTGGTTTTCTTATAATGAGAAAGTGTATATAAATTGCTTGTGTTATTTGAAACACTAAGATAATCAATGATCCATTAATTGTTGGGCAGGGGAATTTTTTTCTAACTATCCAAATTTAAAAGAAACTGGTTAACCAGCAGCAATACCAATGGATGAACTTACAATAAGGAAGGTTCCTTTCTATTGACCGAAACACCAACACCCATTAACAAGAGATTTGCAGTATAAAAAAGTATGTAAGGAACCAAATTAGTGAACAGAAGGGGCTTAATAAGCATGAAATCAGAGCACAGGATGTCAGATGTCCTTGAGGGATGGCCTATTGTAGCTGAGGTTTTAACTCCAATGAATTATCCAACTGACCCAAACACTTGGGCCCAAGACCCTGCCCCTCTTTCTAATAATATCTGCCCCTCTGCCTTGAAGAGTCACTGGAAATCACGAACAAACTCTCACTGTCATTTTGTGACTCTGCCTCAGATCCACCTTTTCTATTTGCACAAAGTCCTGTGTCAAGCCTGGTAGTTTGACGGATTCTATCAGACCACTTTCCATTCTCCTCTGGTGTTGTTAGCTTCCTGACAGTGTACAAAAGATCAGCTGCACGCCCTCAGTAAACCCAGATAAAGGGGTTAACCTCAGAGGCATTTTTTTTTTTTTGCCAACAACAAAGTCCATTCATCCATTTGGGCTCTTCCTTAACCTTGCTGACATCATCCCTAGATCTCTGATGTTGGACTTCCTTTGAGGAACTGAACTTCCATTGACTATACTGAATTGTGTCCTGGCTGAGTGACTATGGGCAACAGCATTACTCTTTGCCATATTTTTTTTTTCGTTTTTTTGTCCAAGATAAGGGAGTGAGAGCAGTGAAATAGGAATAACACTGAACTTTGGCCCTGCCGGACAATGGAGAGATCAACACAAGGAATCATCCACCCATTTGGTAAATGTTTGCTGAGCTCCTTACTTTGTTCAGCTACACCCACACTTGGATCTGAGGACAGAGTTTCCAGGAGGACATACTGTGAACAATTACAACCTAGGATGCTGTGCTACAGCCTGGGGGCTTGGGTTAAGAAAGGTTTGGAGAGTTAACTCCATTTCCTCTGGTGTTTTTAGTTTGTTGATGGTGTAGCAAAGGTCAACTGGAGAAAGAGCAGGAAATAGGACAACGTGGAGGAAGGTGTCCAAGACCAAAGGAACAGCATGTGAAAAGGACAGAAGCAGGGACAGGATCATAAGACCTTGACTAAAGGCAGATGCAGTAGATTTAAGACAACTCTGAATCCTTTGACATTCCCTTCAAGAGGTGGTGTCTATGTCCCCACCTTTAAGTGGTGGGCCCTGTGGCTGCTTGACCAATAGGAAGCAGCAGAAGTAATGCTAGCCCAGGCCTCAAGAGACCTGTGTATTCTATGCCTTTGCTCTTGGAACTCAGCCATTAAGTCATGAGGAGGCTCAAGGAACTTCAAGAAGAGCCAAATGGAGAGGAATAGAGGCTCCCCACTAAGCACCTGGGTGAACTGCCCAAAGACAACTGGCACCATCCTGACAGCCAAGTGAGTAAGAAGTGTTGGAAATGGGTCAAGACATCTCAGCTAATATCATGGGAAGCAGAAGAGTCATCCCTGCTGAGCCCTGCCCAAATGGCAGATTCATGAGCAACAGGAATGATAGTTGTTGTTTTTTTTTAAATTTTAATTACTTTTTATTGAAACTGCACTGAACGCTAAATGTCCACCTTTTACAAAAAACAAGTACAGTAACGGTAACTCACACTAAAACAAAACATACTTCTGATAGCCATTTTTCCTTTTGGGACAGGTTAAAGTTTTTCTTTTGTCACAAAAACAGGAATGTACCTATACAAAGGCTCAAAATAGGCCATCTTTTTAAACAAAAAGGCAATGATTCACAAAAGTCTATGAATAGAACATGTAACTAGTTGATACAAATCTAATAGGATTTGTTAAAATCAGTCACATCTAATAACACATCTGAAGTGTTCTTGCATAAAATATCACGTGAAGAAAAGAATTTATCAATGTCTAAAAAAGTGGGTTTGTTCATAGACAATCTGACAAGTTACCATAAAAAGTGTTTCCTGAGACATAAGGAAATGCAACATTATTCTTGAACCCTTAGCAGTTCAAGACTTTCCACTCAATAAAATAGCTGAGGATCTGAAACTGAGAAAATATATTTGAGTACAAACAGCTTGTGAAACTTAATACTTTTTTCTTTTTTGCATAATCAGAGGGTACAACTGAACTTACAACCAACTTGCCTGCTTGGTATGCAGTTCAGCTGTGAGGGAGACACTTCTGTACAGGAGCCTGTACTGTCTTCAATCCTATGCGTGCAGGTGTCTAACACAGGCAAACAGTTTTTTCCCCATTTTTGTAGCAATTTTGTCTTCCTATTAGCAAAAAGAGGTAACAGGCCCCTGTAGACCAAAGGGACTAGAGTCATAAGATGGGGATTTCCTCTTAATATTTTTTTATTTTGATGTTTGGAACTCTTGATGCAACATTCTAGAGCAAGGTGCTCAGGACCTGCTGTGCCCAAGGAACTGATAAAGGAAAAAGCTCTATTTATTCTTTGTGATTTGATGCACAGATGGAAAACTTAACACACAATAACAGAAGTTGGTCGTTAATAAATCACGTCCTATTCTTTCAGCGCTTCCGGAAGCAGACGACATCTTCAGTTTTCTAGCTCTTGTAGCTTTTAACACTGCAACACCAACGATGCATATGTCCAGGGTCAGTTAAAAAGACTGTCAAATTCCTTCTCTTAGTTCATCCATTTTCACTGTCTCTTGGTCCCAAGTTTATCTGAATGATTACCTTTCAGCATTCTCTGCTATTGCTCGTTGGGGTGCTCTCGATTGTCCCCATGTTTTGTAGGCTGGTTGGGAGAGGGAGCTTGGGAAGGGTGTGCCACCGTGGGGAGGTTGTGAGTCACTGGGATGCCTCCAGGGATGATCCCTTCCATGGCTGCAGGAAGTCCTCCCGGAGCCACGCCTACTATGCCCGGCGGATACCTGTATGTGGCACCATTGAGCTCAGGATGAATTGCTTGCTGGTCTATTACTGACCAAGGAGCTGATGTGACAAAGAATTCCTTGTTGACACAGTTTCTTAAGCTTTCTGGGATGCGACCTGTGATTGCTCGGCGGATCTCTGTGGCAGCTGCCTCTCTCATCTCAAGTGATGCTTGTTCACTATACCAGGCCGTGTGGGGGTACAGATGAGATTTGGTGCATCTTTCAAAGGACCCTGAGCAAAGCTAAAGGGCTCCGATTCATGCACATCAAGGGCTGCCCCTCGTATCCTGCCCTCCTTAAGGGCCTGCGCCAAGGCCTTCTCGTCCACCAGGCCACCGCGGGCTGCATTAACAAGGAATGCCCCTTGCCTCATCTGCTTTATAGTAAAGTCATTGATGAGGTGGTGGTTATGTTCATTGAGATTGCAGTGCAAGGAGACACAGTCGCTCTGATACAGCAAGTCCTGTAGGGTGTAGACCCTCTGCACGCCCAGGGACCGCTCGATCCCATCCTGCAAGTAGGGGTCATAAAATATGACGCTGAATCCAAAGGCCTTGGCTCGAACAGCAACCGCCTGCCCCGTGCGACCGAAGCCGATGAGGCCCAGTGTCTCCCCACGGATTCGTGCCTCTCCTGAGGCCACCTCGCGGATCTGTTCCACACTCTGTACCCGCGTGCCTTCCCGCAGGGCCTGGTACAGCCACGTGTTGCGGCGGTATAGGTTGAGGATGTGGCAGATGGTGGAATCGGGCGTCTCTTCCACAGCTGCAGATGGGATGTTGCACACAGCGATCCCAAGCTCGCCGGCAGCCTTGATGTCCACGTTGTCATAGCCACTGCCGATCCACACGATCACCCGCAGGGCCTTGAACTTCTCCAGGTCTTCCCTGGTGAGGGTGATAGTGTGGTACATCATGGCGCCCACGGCCTCATTTAACACCTTCTCGTGGATCTCCTGAGTGGACTGTGCATCGCAGAAGGCCACAGTGGCCAGGTCCTTCAGGATGGGCATCTCCACGGTGCAGTCTCTGCCGTCCAGCAGTGCCACCAAGGGGCGGGGGTGCAGGGGGCTGTTCATGATCTGGGGGCGGATACTTTCACAAATCCTGTCCAATCGCTGCCGCTTCACTTTGTGCGTATCCACAAGGGCCATTCTTTATCGAACTTTGCAACTCTGAGTCAAAAGGCAAAGCGGTCCTCTAAGAACTTAGGGGAACTCGCAGGAGTCTGCGCGCATTACGCCACTATGCACCCAACATAAATCTGTCTGCAAATTCTACAGTTCACGCGACGGGCTGTCCGTCTTCTTAAGGGGATACAGCTTCATTGGCTCAAAACCATTTAAGGTGGTGGAACCCTGGTCCAGGGCCGCCGGCGTCCACCGCGAAGGGCGCCCACCCGGGAGGCGGCGGCGGCGGCGCTCCCGCCCCTCCCACCCCACCTGGCGGCGGTGGCGGTGGCGGTGGCTGTCGATAGTTGTTTTTTAAGTCATTAAGTTTTACTTCAAGAATCATCAGTTAATTAGCATCTGGAAAAAAATGGAGATAAGAAAAAGATGGTCAAGCATGACTCCTAGGTCTCTGGCTTAAGTAATATGATGGAGAGTCCTTTCAGGAAAATGAGATTTATAGATGGAGCTGGTTTGATGAATGGGAGAGAAGGGAGCACTAGACAGTGATAATAAATTCAGTTTGGGACTTATTGAGTTTGTGGGGCAGTGGGATTTTCTGGTATAGAGAGATGGTATTGTCAGGCATATAGATCTGAAGTTGGGGAGAGAAAGAGAAAGAAGGAGAAAGAGAGGTATGGAGGGACCTATTTGTAAGTAATATTGATGGAGGCAGAATGCATGATCATGGATATGAACATCTTTGGGGGATATATACAGTGAGGTGAAACAGGACTGAAGGGAATCACCACAGTTAAGGACATATACAAAAGAAAGTCTGAGAAGACATCTAAAACAAAATGGGAATAGGAGCATGGAGAGTTGATTTATTTTGGCCCTAATGAACCACCACCTAACCACAATGGAGGCCTTCACTATGCAACCCAGGTTCAATGCTGGTACTATACCTTGGCAAGCACTGGCTCCCTGAGCCCTGCCTTACTATTTATGGGGAAAGTAAGCTCAGGCTGGAGCTGGGAGGGTTACAACCAGCCAGCCAACATGTGAAGTCTTCCCCCTCCTCTTTATCTCTTGTAGCCTTTGCTTATACAGATAGCTTCAGGGCTTCTCCCCATCCAGGAGTCCAGGAAGTCAGCCCCATGTGTACTTTTGGAAAAAGGACAACAAACCAAGAAATGAATTGGTGTTCTGCCTCTGGTTAAAACTAAAAAGAGGCTTCTTTTCAATGTTGTGTGAAGCTTTTCCTCTCCAAGCTGAACACCTAAACAGATGAGGGAGCGACGGCTCATTGATGCAGTGGAGTGGTAACTGTAAGAAAGAGAGGATGAATATTTCATGGGCACCAGTGGCAGTTAATAAATCATGAGGTGCTGCAGATGAGTAGGTTGCTGGATGATGGGGGCTCAGCTCTGGTCAAATGGAACCTCCCTTTCTGGCATGTCCAGACTGCCCTGCGTCTATGGGCCTTGATTTCTCAATTAGTGTGTGTCTTCATCTTTTAGCTACAGTCAACTAGATAAAGATATGCAATGGGGAAATTCAGAGGAAACCAACTTAAGATCACACCATTCTGTGAGTCAGAGTTTCTTGAAGTGACCATCAATGACTCGTGATGTTGAGTGATGTACTTTGTAAACAGTTATTGAAAAAATTTTCTGTGCTGTGTGCTTTATTCCTGGGGAATATTGGTAACCCCTTTCAATGACTAGGGATATGAATGCACTTAGTTAGAAAAGAAAATGAAAAGCAAAAATATAGTAGCAATGATAAAAGTACAGAAATAAGAAGTATTGTTTTGCCAAACTCAATATTTCCAGTATATTCATTTAACTATTTAGGATTTAAAAGTTTGACTACATTCAAAAAGAATTTCAGCTGACTTTGTCTATAAGGAAATAGTAACAATTGGTTACATAAATAGTAGTTTTAGCATTGTTAAAATTGCCATTTTATTAATAAACAATAATAATATTTTACCATTATAATAACGATAAAAAGGATACTACAACCATGGAATTCTCAGTCTATACTGAGCTCTATGCAGAATATTTTATAAATATTATTCTATTTATCCCTAAGTATTCTCAAAATAGGTCTAAGAATACACACTGATAATAAAATTGGGCTGAGAAAGATCAATTTCCTTGTTCAAACCCCCAAGTAGTAAGGGGCTGATATGAGATTTGAACCCAGCCTTTCTGATTCCAAGCATACAATTTTGTAATAATAAGTAATAGCTAGAACTTACATTGTATTCACTATGAATTAGAAAATATTCTCAGTAGCTCATTTATCTGGATTATGTTCACCTTTCATTTTCCCTAAGCTATTTTACAACTCTGTCAAGTGTGTAACACTGATAATAATACAAAGGGTTCTTGGTAATAGAAATGCAAATTAATTGATTATTGCCCTGAGGGTAGATATCTCTTACATCTATTTGTAAATTCATTTCTGGAGTCCTTATTGCCTATTTATGTGTAGTTCTTAGCATTCTTTAAGCCAGTTGTAATGTCTTAGTGAGTCCCTCATTTATTAATGAGCTAACTGTAGTATTTGACATATATTAATTTTCTTTTGTATGACAGTCATGATTAAAAAATAAAAAGAAAACATTCTTGACAATTCTTTATGGACAGGCACACATGCACACACCCCAGGAGATGAGTGGGCCAGGCGTCTCTCCACCCACACCATCCCTCCTGAGATGCGCTGGGGTCCTCCTGTAGGCTGGTTGCTACCAGGCCTGGGCTGCTCTGCCATGCTGGGGTCCTGACTTATGAGTGTCCCGCTCTCTCACTTGCAGCTGCTCTGGAGTGTGGTTAGCTCTGCCTCCTCATAATCTTGCACTTGCTTCCTGGAAGTTCATTTTGATGCTTTCCCTGCCTGCTAGTCAGTTCTCATCAACAGCAGGGTGACCTCTATACAGTATGCATTTAATAATGTCACTCTCCTATTTAAAAAATTCTTCTGCAACTTTTAGATTGATGGTCTGAGCCCAGTGGTCCAGTTCAACCTCATATTTCACCAAGCTCCCATCCTATTATAAATAATATTCCAGTATCTCCAAACTGCTTGCAGATCCCCAAATATAACATATTCTTGACCATGCCCACATCCCTTTCTTGTGTGCCTCCTGAAGCCCCATTCACTCAGCTAAGTCCCTCCTCCAGGGAACCTTGCCTGAGTCTCCCAAGCAGCTTTCAGTGCCCCTCTCGTGCATCCTCCTGACACATGATCAGAGCCCTTCACAAAACTCTGTCAGCACAGCCCATTCGGACTGAAAACGTTTAGGAAAAAACCCATATTTTTGTGGGGCCTGGTGATACACGCCTATAATCCCAGGTTCTGGGGAGACTGATTGCAAGTTTGAGGCTTGCCTGGGCAAGGTAATGAGACTCTGTCTCAAAATAAAATTTGAAAAAGGGCTGGGGATGTAGTTCAGTGGCCGAGTGCTTGCCTAGAATGTGCAAGGCCATGGCTTTGATCCTCAGTACTGTAAAAACAAACAAACACCCTATACTTCTTTCCGAGTATTTTCTGGTACCGCTGTCCTTCCCTACACTTAGGGCAGAAGGGCAGTCTATACTCACTACCCTCCAGAGCAGAGCTCTGTTAAATAAACACTTCACAAAGCAGGAAATAAGTTAACATTAGCTTTCTGAGTTTCCCAAAGCAGACTCGAGATGGCAGTTCACTGTTTAAAGAAGAATGTTTGAGAGGACTAAAAGCCCAGGGTCCTGAATGTCTTATTGCTCAAAATTTATTCCTAAAAACTTGATTAGGAGGCTGTATGGAATAGCTGTAGAGAAAAGGGAGGCTAAAGGGGGCAGGAGCAAAGAGAGCCACTGGCTGCGACTGGGGTGGGTGAGGGCCAGGAGAGGCTTTGGGGGAGCTGGCCCAGAAGCACAGGGCATCTAAGAGTTCTACTGAGGAAGGGAGCTGAGGGGGCTGAGGAAGAGTCTGTGGCCTCAAAGGGGACTTTCAGGTGGGCGTGGGAGGGCACATGCACCCTGCATGTACTGTTAACTAGAAATCAGGTAAGAGCTCTGACCCCAGCAGATGCCCAGCGGGACTGAGATGCAGCCCTGGGGAGAAGGGCAAAGGGGAGAGCCCTGGATCGCCTGAGATGACTCTGAATTGGCTTAGAGTAAACTTCTACAGGCATGACCACAAGATGGTAACTAAATGTGGTTATAGAAGAAGAAAAAAAAGAGAGAAGCAAAAGTAAAGGTTAACACTTCTTGCTAATCCTGAGTTTGCCGCCTGGGATGCCCACTTGAGACATCTGTTTAGAAGCCAGCTTTCTCCCCTGAACTGGAGGGTCTTTGAGGACAGTGACCCCTTGCATTTGTCTCTGTAGTTCCAGGCCTGACTCACAGTATCTACTCAGTGAGTGTTGGTCAAGTGAAGAAGGATGAAAGGTCCAGCTGGAGGCCAGGGCTGGGGATCTGACAGGTCTGGGCCAGGGCAGTTTCGCTCGCTCAGACACAAGGTTCCTTAATGGAATTGGAGGGGAGTATTAGAAACAAATTTTTTATCATCTGTTCTTTTCTCTGTGTTACAAATAAGCTTGTTCAAATTAATTATTAATTAGCCTTTTCCTGATGCTGTGTGCATTTAGTCATTCTCATTTAATCTTCTCGTGGGCATTACTATGACAATTAAATGGGAGAATTGTCATACTGCTTACTTGTTAATGTTGTCTAATTTACTTTAGGATATTCCTTCATACATATTATGGTATGAGTCTGTGTGTGTGTGTGTGTGTGTGTGTGTTAGTTTTAATCTACATGCTAGGGGTACCATTAATTGGGAATAAGCTATCTTGAGCTACTCAGAAGTTTTAAATTTCCTATGAAGAGCCTGAACTCCAGAGCATGTAATGTAGGTGCTTCTAGTATATCCATCCACATTGGTAGTAGAGAGGTTGTTCTCCAGCAGAAGTATAATTAGAAACGATACTCTAAAGATAAGTGGAGTAGTGTTCAACAGACATGAAGTGATTAGAATTGTGTTGATGCTGCTGTGTGAACGCATATAGAAAATCAGACACCTCCCTGTGATGCGCCAGGCCCACATGTCCCATTTGGTCCCATGTCCCATCTCTTGCAGATGATTTTATGTCTGCTTCAGACCAGATAGCTAGCTGATCCTCTCAAGAGAAAATTGCTCTATCTGTCACAAGTGATGGGCATGGAAGGTGTCTGGCAGAAGCATCAAGGAGGAGAGCCAATAAAAGCATATTGTAAGACACTTTCTGAATCTGTGTGCTAACAGATGTGTGGAGTGTTGCAGGATTTGGTCTGAGATTTGCCTTCCTGGCAAGTTTGTCAGGAAGGAGACCTAGAGCCCTTGCCTACCCTTAGACATTGGAGGAAACCATCATTCACCAAAAGAACCCAATAGCTGAGAATAACCAAGTTGGTTTGGGTTAGGTGTTGTCAAGATAATGCACATTATCAATTCCTTTTCTTGATAACATTTCAGTTTTTTATACTGACAGCACACACGTATATGTTACAAGCCAAGTTTCCTATATTGTTTTACCTCAACTCTCATATTGTTATATCATGGCTGTCACCCACTGGAACCCCACTGCAGTCCTCATTAGAACTTCTTTCTGGCTGGGACTAAATTATTCATCATTGAATGGCCCTCTAAGCCTGCTATAGTGTCTTGCCTGGAAGATGCTCTCATTAATACATGTTTGCTGGCTTGAATGGGATGAAATACACCCCTCTATCACCCTGTGGGATTACTTCTAATGCCTACAAGAAAGAAAGAGGAAATGCAGTGTTGTCTGGAGGGGTAGGCTGAGCCCTAGAATAGTCGGAGGCCAACTACAGTACAGATAGACAGAGGCAGAGCCTTCCCAGGTCATGGGCTGCCTTCCTATCACTTGGTGGGCACAGACTAACAAGGAAGAACACATGGAGGGAGTCATGGATATCCCAGGGCAATATCTTTACTCAACTAGATTGTCCAACCTGGTAGCCATGACTGCCAATAAAATATGAAGTTGAAGCATGACTGTTCTACTTGCCACAAAACTTGGGCACCAAGAATGATGGCTCATTATCACTGGGCAGATGTTGCCAAGGAAAAGCTGGATGCAGCAGGGCCCTTAGAGGAGGAATTTGCGTCTCTAGCTCAGAGACACAGAAGGGTACTCAAGTCAACTCAGTCATGGTCATCAAATGGCCAGCACCTGGTAGCAGGGCATTATTTTAATTAAAGCCATTTGGGTTACAAACTTACCCAGACTGTCTTAAAGAAAGAAGGCAATTTGGGAAAGATATAGGCAGAACTTGCAATCAGACCATAAAGGAGAACCAGGCATGGCTGTTAGAATAAGCAGTTTCTCTTTCCTTGTATTCAGGGTCCCATGATTGCTCCTCTTGGACTGTCATCTCTGCACAAGAGCTTCCGTGCACAAGAGCTTCACTATTCCCTCTTGGATTTGCTCCTTGTCTTCAGATTGGCTTTGCTCTCTCAACCCTGTGGGAATACTGGGCACAGACCCTCAGAACTGAAGGAATGTTACAAAGTCAAGGACAAGCCCTCACAGTGGGAGCTCTATCCTAGATCCCCAAGTAACTCTGAATCATCCACCTCTATCCCTTCCCTAGTCACTATCCCTGTGCCATGACACCATCCCCACTACCAAAGACCACATCACTGGCCAGTCACCCCAGAGCTGAATGTCCCAGACTTGCCAAATCATCAGAGTCATCCAGGGATACTTCTTAAAAACACACACCCTCTGGCTCCTCCACTGTTCATTCTGGTGTGGACCCAGGAGTCTCTGTCTTTAATAAGCATCTCCTGGTCATTCTGTAATTGGGGAAACTTGGAAGCCACACAAGCAATTTTAAAACTTTAATTAGCATCAGAATAACTTGGGTGTTTATTACAATGCACATTCCTACCCTCACCCCAAAGATTCTGCTTCTAGTAGCCCTGGGGGGATCCCTAGGAACCTGCATCTTTACTCATTTTTTTTGTTTGTTCTAATTAGTTATACATGACATTAGAATGCATTTTTTAAAAACTATTTTATTTATTTTTTAGTTGTAGATGGACACAATACCTTTATTTTGTTTATTTATTTGTATGTGGTGCTGAGGATCGAACCCAGGGCCTTGGCAAGTGCTCTACCACTGAGCCACAATCCCAGCCCTAGAATGCATTTTGACACATCATACATAAATGGAGTATGATTGCTTATTCTTCTCGTTGTGCAAGATGTAGGATTACACTGGTCTTGTAATCCTATATGCACATAGAGTGGAACCTACAGTTTTTAAAAAATATATTTTTAGTTGTAAATGGACACAATACCTTTATTTTGTTTATTTTTATGTGGTGCCAGGATGGAACCCAGTGCCTCATGCATGCTCAGAAAGCGCTCTACCACTGAGCCACAACCTCAGCCCCAGAACTTGCATTTTAACACTGATTATGAGAGATGGGTTCCTAGGCTACAGTTTGAGAAATGTTATTTTAAAGAAATTCCATTTAGTTTCAGAATCTCCACTGAATCAGCCATTGTGATCTGGAGCTAGCCCCATCTTCTACCCTATTCCAGGACCCGTGGACCAGAGAAGGATTTTGATTCTTGGAGTTCAGGAGCCATAAACCCAAACCACTGGGTAGGAGGCAACAGAATGATTCAAGGGGTTGGTCACAAAGGAGGAAGGTAACTCTTCCATTTAACAAAAGAAACAAAGCAAGCTGCCTTTAAATCGAATGTGGGTAAAACAACCTTTATATATAAATAATAACAGAAGAATAAGAATTGGCCACTAATGTACTAAGAGTTTACTGTGCACTAAATGTCTGAGGTATGTTGTTGAATCCATGACGAAATTTTAATCTATATTTTTGAGAGGATAAAAAAGTATATACAAACACAGCAAGTAACAGAGCTTGGTCTCAAACCTAGGTCTTTTCTGAAGTCAAAGCATATGGATGTATTTAACCATCATAGTCGGTGTGTTGCAGCTAGGAACAGGCATCACTTCCAAAGTCAGGAAAAAGAAACCCATAAATGCAAAATTATATACACAGGAGAATGATTGGCTAATAAAAGGGACCTGAAGTTGATCGCACAATCCTTTTGCATTTTTTAAAAAAAATCCACTCCCATAATTTACCAATTTGGTAAACTTTTATGAATTGTGTTTTATTAAGCTAACACACCTGTAATGCATGGGAGGGCTCTAGAGGTCCCCGAAAGTGCAAATAATTGAAAGATACAGAGGTGATGTAAAAGGAAACCAGCTAAGGATTTCAGACTAAATAACATCCCATTCCAGTGGAAACGCAGCCACGGAAATAAATCGCACAGCTGTTTGCACTGTGACCTCCCCCGCTTGAGTCACAGCGCCCGGGAGCCTGCACCTTAGCTGGTCGGCACCCGCCGGCTGCTGCGCCTCACTCTGCGGAGGTGGGAGGCAGCAGGGCTGCGTTCCTGGCCCCCTTGCGGTTCCCATTCAGGCCACGCGTTGGTATCCAGCCTGCTCTGCCCAGCCTTGCGGCGCCGGTTTATCCCGATTTGCACCAAGAGGCGGGATCCGATCTCTAATTTTCTGCGAACTCAATGTGCTTTGCGAACAAATAGCTATAATCAAAATGCCTCCTGTCGACTTTGCAGAACCTTGGAGGAGGAGTTCACCAGTGCTAAACACACGGTTTCCAAATCCTCATCCTCAAAGCAGTCCTTTAAGATACCAACGTGTAGGGCCTGGGAGGGAAAATCCAGAACAATGTAGCAAGGTGTGGGGAGGGTGTGGAAAACTGAAAAAGAGAGGCAGGCGTGTCCCTAGTCCCACTTCCTGCCCTCACTGCCTCCTCCATCCTTTCCTGTGGTTCCTTGACACAGAGTTTTGGATTCCAGGGGAAGACCTCAATTTTGCTTTCTGTTTAATCATAGCAAGCACATGTAAGGAACAAAGATTGTGAGACCGGTGTCAACTTCAGGTTTTGAGACTGGATAACAAGAACCGTGACATACAAGTAGCCCCCCAAACCAGAGATCCAAGGAAGCAGCCTGAATCCTAAACAGTTCAACTCTCTGATTGTTGCACGAGTCACTTTAGCAACAAGTGTTTACGGGCTAATCGGTCTGTAAATTCATCATTAACTTGAGCAGGAGCCAGAACCGCAAGACCTAGATTTGCCTTTAAGAAGCTCCTGGTTTAGAGGAGGGCAGATTCATAACAAGGGAACACGGTAGTAGACTAGATTATAAGGGGAAGTTCTATGAAAGAGGCGGGTTTTGAACTATTAGGATTTGGAGAGCAAGAGAAAACCGTGCTGAGGTCATTCCAGGAGAAGAGAAAGGGCTTCAATTCTTTCCATTTATCAAAAACTTCTCGGGCCAGAACTCAAATCTGGCTTGCCCTTTCAGTTTTCCACCATGAGGACTGAGAGGATGAATGCCTACAGACTTCACAGAAATCAAATCGGGTTTATGCAGAGTTACATAAAGTGTCAGTGACATGAAATGACTTCAATTGCAATTTAAGTATTATGCCATTTATAAAGATAGCATCCTGAATTCAAAACAGCCTGGACTTAGAAAAACCACCTGCCGAATACCTTTCACCCTTCTCTTTGCTTGGATACCTTTAAAATATTAAGCTGTAGAGCAAATAATTAGTTGGATGAATAAGAGCAAAAACTCCATTCTATATGATTATTTTCTCTGTACCATATGAACCAAACAGCTGCATTTAAAATAGATACACGTGATTCCATTATTGCCTAAGCTATCACTTTGGAGGAAATTTTTGAAACACTGAAAATACAGCTGAGAAGATAGTTTGAATCCTTTGGTTCTGAGAAGGCAGCTCTCTATGAGTTGGGTGAAAGCTGCATTGAGACCCTACACCTGCTTGCAAATAGAATCTTAACTGGCAATTTGGCTTCTAGGTAGTGTATTATGACTTAGAAAATAAATCAGTCTTTTTTCTTTCATAAAGAACACGAGGCCACCATCAGTGCCAAGTCTGTTCTCCACAATAATTTGGCAGTGTGCCTGGATGCTCAGCAGCCTTGCAGCCGAAGCTTCCCGGCCCATTTGCTATGTGGTGCTTTTATTTTTTGTCTTCCAGTTCAAGATTGCAATATGTCCCACCCTTCCTGGTTTTTTTGGACAATAGTATTTTCAACTCTCCCTTAATGTCTCATTTTCCTAAACCGGAGGTCTAAGATTAACTGTGATTCTCTTTAAACTCTTATGGTTCTATTATTCATTTAGATAAGCCCTTGTGGACTCCAATTCAACTTAGAAGGTGTTCTCCAAACTGTTAAGTTTCTCAGGATATTAATAGAGATTTCATGAGATAAGGGTTCTGATGTCCAATAACAATAGGAAATGCCGCAAACCTTCTAAGTATCCACTTAGGGTTTTAAAATGGACATCAGATAAAAAAAAAAAAGAAAAAGAAATCAAGCAGGAAATATGTTTATTTCAAAACTGATTTGTTTATAGAATTCTCTCTCTCTCTTCTTTCTTTTTATAAGCTCCCTAGAATATAATGAGAGCTAATATTTATAGCTATTTCTATTCCTTTAGTGATTACCTTATAAATTGTAATATGAACAACTAACAGACTTCAATATTAAGAGCTTTACTCTCCTTCTGAGCTTTATGAGAATCTTAGAAATGCTGTCATGCCAATCACCACCTACCCTAAATTATATGTTATCCTCTTTTGATATTTTTGCCTCAAAAATTACACATTAATTGTACCATTCTTCATGGTCAACATTTATGCTTTTCGTTTTTGTGTGTTGCTAATCTTCCTCCTGATGTTATAAGGAGGTACCTGCATTAGAAATTCATTTGTGAAGATTCATTGGTACTGAATTCTCTTGGGTTTGTGTCTGAAAAGGCTTTATTTATTTTTTTTGAAAGATTATGTTGCTAAACATAGAACTGTAACTTCAAAGTTATTTTCTTCCAGTATTTTGAAAGATTGTTTTCTATTCTTCTCTCGTCCATTGTGTTGGCTAAATAGTCAACCATCAGTCATTGACGGTTTTTGGGTTTTGGTTTGTTGTTGTGTTTTCTTGTTTAGTTGATTTTAGTATCTTCTCCATCTATTTATTGCTCTGAATTTGTTACTCTGTTGTCTGTTTCTTTTCATTTATGGTGTTTGGCACTTTGGGGAACTTCTTTAATCTGTGATTTGGCATTTCTAATGTGTTTAACCCCTTCTGCAAAACACTAAGTCACTGTGTCTTTTAATATTGGATCTACCTCATTTTTATTTCAGAACTAAGATCATGTGTGTGCTGGACCTACTTATTCTGCCTTCCATGTTTCTTAATCTCCTTTTCGTATTTTTCTTGGTCTCTGTCCCACTTTGTGTGTAACTTCTTCAGCTTTACTTTCCAAGTCACTAATCATTTCTTTAACTGTGTTTAATAAAATCTTAAATCTATCCATCTAGATTCTACTTTTAATTATCATAATTTTCACTTCTGGAGACTCTTTCCAGAACTTTTTCCAATTTATTTCTTCATATGTATTAATTTATTTATACATTTTAATTTTATATCATATACTTGGCATCTATTAATTCTAATAACCTAAGTCTTTGAAGGTCTGATTTTGTGGTTTACTATTTTTACTGAATCTCATTTATGGTTGTATGTTTCCTAAGTGTACAGTGAGCATATACAACATGAAATCCTAATTAAGGGATTTCTTTGAACCTAGGTTGTGAGGTTTGTTCCTTCAGAGAGGATTTGTGTTGGTTTCTACCTGACAGGACACTTGTTCTAGTATACATAATGCTTATTATAAAGCTGTAGTAATTAAGATTATGTGGTGTTAGCAAAGGGATGGGAAACTGAGCTCATAAATAGATGTTCACATATATGGTAAATTGTGTATGACAAGTAGCATTGCAGACACTGTACAAAATATGAACTATTTAATACATGTTGCAAGATAATTAAAAAAAAGATGTTTCTTTATGGGACTACAACAGGAAAATGTCTTACCCATGTCTGCTTTTTCATTATGAGGGACCATTATAAAACTAAAGTGAAGAAAAGTCATTTTTACATTAAGGATTTGAAAATCGTATTAGCTAAGGAAAAAAGATTTAAAAAATCAAGCAGGAAATATGTTTATTTCAAAACTGGTTTGTCTACGGAATCCTCTTGCATTCAGACCGACATATTGACTTTCAGAATACGTGTGAGCCCTGAGAGTGTATGAAAAGATAGCATATGTCTGCATAAAAATGAAGGAAAAGTAAGATATACTCATGTCCATGTCCCGTGTGGGTAATGGAAATGGGGTTCCCCTTGGTGGAATGGGCTGGCTGAGAAATAAAAGCTAAGAGAAATAAAATGGTGAAAAAAACTACAGAACACAGAAAGTAATATCAAAAGTGGGGGCAGGATGGGCAAGCTGACAAGACGGATGGAGCTTCTAGACTCTGGCAAAATGGAGCCCGCACCTGCTTTAATTATATCAGGAAACATCAAAGGCCTTCCATAGAATGTTTTTTTACCATAAATGGTTAAAGTTGGGCTGTCCAGTTGCCAACAGGTTACACCCATCTCTGGAGCTACTATGAGGGATTTTCCTAGTAGAGCAGAGATAAAGGTCAGCACATGCATTGGGCAATCTATTGATAAGAGAGCCATGGATAGTTCACAATGCAAAATCTAAATCTCCCTGGCTACCATACCCAGAGAAGACTCCCAAGTTATTCACAGATGGCTTCCTGAAGTATATATTTGCAAAAATGTTTCAAACTGTTTTTGAGTCATCATACTTGCCCAGGCCATTTTAACAATGTGTGCCCCTATCTCAGTTGGGTCCCCTCATTAGAATATGGAAAAGCAGGTTCAGTATATCCGTCCATGGAGAAGGGATTTCAGGAAGCATCTTAAGGGAATCAGAAAATGATCCAGGGAAGGCAGAAAAACCAATAAATTGTGGGTTAATGTACAGGTTACTGCCACAGTCCAGCTGCAGCAAACTAACCGGGGGGTGACGAGCAACTTGTGTAGATTGATACAGCAGGAGTGGGAGCCGTTTATTGTAGGACAGGAGGGGTATATATACATTCCACACAGCTTATCTTAATTAACATAAACTAGATACAGCAGTCAACCAATAAGGAATCTCCACACTTAATGGCTCGCTGGCGTTACTTCACAAACCACTCCCTCTGGCAAAATGCCAGGCGCCATCCTGACTTGTTTACAGACCCTAACAGGTTACCATCATGTGTGACTGCGGCTTAACAATTCTGGAGCCATTTTAAGATAATGGACGTGAAACACCCCAGAACTGCTCCCCTGAAGGAACAGAAAGTTCAACTCCCACCCCTCATTAGTGGAGACCTGCTCCTGAGCACTGACTCTCGGGTTTGGTTGGCCTGCCTGCCCTACTCCTCAGCACGCCCGGGAGCATGGACAAACTCAGTCCTGCAGCTGGACAGTGCCCAGGCAGAGAGCCACAGTAAGCCAACAGAGTGTGTGAGAGCCACTGGCAGGTGACCTCCGGGGTAAGTGGAGGGGATATGGGTGGAGTATCTACAGAATCCCCCTTTCCATGGAAACGGGAACTCATGGAAATCTCTTGTTTATCCCAATCAAGCACAAGCACATTAGGTATCAAGAAAGAAGATGGGTAACATAAGTCAGGCGCTCTCCGAAGGGAACTTGACCCTGCACAAGGCTGTGGGTGAACGCAGAGACAGTACAGCTACTCATCATTGCTAAAAGGGCAAAGGTTCAAAAATACAGTCTGCAAGCAAACAGAACTTTGGGCCTCTTCAGCACATTCCTTCATTTAACTGTCAGTGCATCTGGCGTGAGGTCTGTGGTGCAGTTGGGCCTCCCCAGCATCGAGGCTCTTGGCTGTTGTGATCATATTAGGAGTGGGTGTGGGTGGGGTAGTTTTTAAAGGGTGACTGCTCTTACGTCTATTCCCAGAGAATGTTGGGGTCACGGTGCTTTCAGTTCTTTAGGTTTTTGACCAAAGGATGTGAAGAAAGAGGGCACAAAGACCCTAGTCAAGCCAACAGAAAGTCATGTGGCCATGTTGATCAATTTAATGCCCAAAAGAGACCTGTCCCAACCAAAGCAATACAGTCACCCTTTTAGCGTTAATTTTAATTATTCGGTGACTCCTTGAGAAATAGTTCTCAGGAAAAAATCAATATGAAGGCAAAGTCAGGGACCCTGTGAAGAATTCCACAAATATATTCACCCTTCACTGTATCGAAGGTTTAAAGCTTCTTGATTGGAGACCGGCCTTTATTTCTGCAAGGAGAGAGGTGGTCTTGTGATAGGCGACCATCATCATGGACTTCACTCATTTATTTATTCAACCACGCCAGACCCTGTTTGAAATGCTGGGGAATTGTAGTGAGCAAAATAACTAAAGTTTCTTTCTTCGTGTGGCTTAGAGTTAATTGGGAGGGACCAACAATAAGGAATTACTTACATGGACCATAATGAAGTGACCATAATTGCTAAAGCTCACAATAAATCAAGATAAAGGAGGCCAGGAAAACTGAAAAGACAGGTTGCTATTTTCATTTGATGGATTCTCTAATAAGATGACTTCTGAGCACCGTCCTGAAGGAAGAGAAGTTGTTAATCAGACATCAACCTGGGGAAGAATGTTCCAGACTGAGGGATAGTTTGTGCAAAGACGCCGAGGTAGGGCTGGGTGATAAGCTCAAGAACACCAAAGAGACCAAGAACAAATGAACTAAGAGAGGTTGTGGGAGAGAGAGGGTAGAGGGAACGTTGGGTCAGGTTGGGGAACCTGCCAAAAAACAAGGAGCCTGTGAACCCCTGAAGAAATGTAGTTAGTAACTGAGTGACATTAGAAGCCATTGGTGGATTTTGACTTAGGTTTGAAAATATCACTCTAGTAGAGGAGGGAACAAAGCATTTGAGATGCTGTTACAATCATTCAGGAAACATGGTGGGGGCTTGGACCAGACCAGAGCAGTAGTGGTGGAGACAGTGTTTATAATAGAGTCACAGGATTTGTTCACATGAACACGGAATGACGAGAGGAAGAATCAAGGATGACTCCAACGCTCTTGTCCTGAGCAGCTGGAAGGGTTGGGAACGTGCCCTTCACTAATGTGGAAGGACTGTGAGAAGCAGATTCAGTAGGCAGAATCATACCTTTGGTTTCGGTCATTGTAAATTTGAGATGTCTCTTAGAATTGCGGTGGTTTTAATGTGTGTTTACACCCCCCCACTCCCACCCCCCAAAATTTATGTGTGGAAATAATTACCAATGCCATGGTATTAAGAAGTGGGGCCTTTGCTGGGCACGGTGGCATTCACCTGTAATCTCAGTGGCTCAAGAGGTGGAGGCAGGAGGATGGCGAATTCAAAGCCAACCTCAGCAAAAATGAGGCACTAAGCAACCCAGTGAGACTCTGTCTCTATAAAAAACAAAATAGGGCTGGGCACATGGCTCAGCGGTCAAGTGCCCCGAGTTCAATCGCTGGCATGCGCGCACACACACTCACACACACACACACACAAAGAAAAAGGAAGTGGGGCCTCTGGGGAATCATGGGCATTTGGGAAACCTGAGGTAATATGTTAATCCATTTTTAGTTGCTATAACAAAATATGTGAGGTTGGGTACTTTATAAAGGAAAGAGAATGGTTTGTTTAGCTCACAGTTTTTAAAGCAGATAGTCCAAACAGTATGGTGTCAGCTCTAGTGAGAGCCCCCTGGCTGCATCACATCATGGCAGATGGCATCATGGTGGGAACATGTGTGAGTGGGAGAGATTACGTGATGAGACAGAAAACCAGAGAGACTGGGAAGAAGCCTGATTCCTTCCTAACAACTCTCTTGTGAGAACTGCCTTAATTTCTTCCCAGGGCAGCACTCCCAATGACTTAGTGACCTTGCACTGGGTCTTGTCTTTTAAAGGTTCCACCGTGTCTCACCTTCACTACACTGAAGACCAACTTTTATCACGTGACCCCTTGGGGGACATGCTCAAACCACACTGAAAGCCTAGCCGGTCACCAGGGTCTCCACACTCTTATACATTAATCCCTTTCAAAAAGAGGCCTGAGGGAGCTTGGGTACCCCAGTCACCATGTGAGGTCACAGAAGGGGCCATCTATGAAAAACACGCCCTCCCCAGATAAGAAAACGGCTGGTGTCTTGATATCCAACTTCCCTGTCTCTAGAAGAGCGAGCAACACATCTCTGTTATTTATACATGACCAGGCTAAGGTATCTTGTCATAGCAGACCAAAGACAGCAGGACGCACATCCAGATGTCAAGAAGGCAAACATACGTGTCTGGAGTTCTGCCTGGAAAGTTCTGACAGGAAGTACAATTAAGAAGTTGTATTTAAAGCTCTGTCACCACAAGGACTCACCAAAGGAGTGAATGTGGTAATGGAAGAGAAGAGTCCAGAGCTCTTCTTCCCTAATAGCCACTGAGGGAGAAGGACAAAGGACATGGAAGAGAGAGAGAGAGAGAGAGAGAGAGAGAGAGAGAGAGAGAGAGAGAGAGGTAGGTGCGGGTGGCCAAGGGAGGGATGTGTTTCTGAGGAGGGAGGCGGAGAATGAGTCGTGATGTCAGATGCTGCCAAAGGAACGGGGAGAGGAAGATGGGGAGTGAACACTGGGCTTGGCTTCTCTGTCCCTTGGAAGTAAGTGACCCTGACAAGTCAGGATAGGGCTCTTTTCTTCAAAATAGGTTCCTTTATAAATGAAGGGAACTTAAAACCTAAAATGCAGTGGAGAGGGAGAAGATGAAGAATTTACAAGGAAGGAAGCCTGAGGGAAAATAAACTTCAGTGACGACAGGCAATGTCCCTTGCTTCCTTGGCCTCTGGGCTGGTCACCGCCACATGAGAGGCTGGTTTCTATCCTAAGTTTTCTCTTCTGAATAATGGGAGTAATAACTATAGGGTTATGCTTGGAATTCAGTGAGTTAAAACATGTGAAGCCTTTAGGGTACTCATGGACATCCTAAGTGCCGAATAGACGTTTGCTGTGGTTATTGGGCTGTCATCGTCATGTCCAATACACTGTGTCCTCTTGAACTTGGAGAATTCGTGACTCTGTGTCATCACCTGCTTGCCAAGGACCAGCCATCCCTGGTGGCTAGTTCTGTGTTGTATTGCCGTAGCAGGGCAGACTTGCCCCCTGACCAAATATTAGTCATGGCTTCCCGGTCATTTTCTCAGCCAGATTCAGTATTCAGAGTCAAGTAGGTAAGAAAAGGAGTGGGGAGTGGGAGTTCCGTGAGTGGTGCTTTATTGACATCAACATGCCTGCTCTCCGCAGCCTGGATTTCTTTGTCTGATTGTTTTTGAAGTGTTTACACTGCTCTCTCCAGCTAAAATTGCCGGCTGCCTTTGTTTCATTTGGACCTTATAGTACACCATAATGATTAATCCACTTGGTCTTTGCCCGAGTCAGCTGGCATCTAAGCACCACTTGTAAATTCCACACCCATGGAAGTCATTCACCCTAGCTTGGAGTTTGCACTTGACATACCTCCAATTCTCACCTACGGGGCACCCGAGACCTTGATTAGAGCATCAAAATAGTGAGAGATTTTTGAAGTTAATTTTTTTTTGCTGACTTTTATCCTCTATCCAATTTCCAAATTTGAGGAAGGAGTTGCTTTATAGATATGGGACTGAGACTGATAAAACTCAGAAAGGGCCAGGAGAAGACGAAATTGGTCTCAAGATTTGTTCTGTCTTCCTCCCCTGAGGCATGGATGGCAGGATGGGGCCGGAGTACAGCTGCCACTGCACCAGGCACATAGTCATTGAGGTGTGGGCTGTTGGAGAGGAGGGGGTGGGGAAGCCCTTGACTGACCTCCACTACCCTGCTTCCTCAAAACAAGCTGGGAGTAGTAAAGCCAGGAATCCAGACTCTGGTCAGCCTCATTCTGAAGTCTATATTCCTAATGATGCCTCCTGAGTCAATCTTATTTTTTTTTAAATTGTGCATATCAGTGTGTTCTCATATATTCAAGAGTTGTGCAAACATCAACACAATTTTAGAGGCTTTTCATCACCAAATAGAAATCCTGTACCTATCACCTTCTAAACCTGACATTATTCCAATTACAGGCAGCCACTAATGTACTTTCTGCCTAGATATTTGCTTACTCTGGACATTTTATATAAGTAAAATCATTCACTGTATTGGTATTTTGTGACTGGCATGTTTTTTCAAAGTTTGTCCATATCTTAGCATGCACAATACTTTATTCCCTTTAATCCCCAACTCTATCCCATTGTTTGGATATATTATACTTTATTTATCCACTCATCAGATGGTGGACATTTACATTGTTTCTACTTTCTGGATACAATGAACAATGCTTCTGTGAACCATCTGTGGAAAAGTTTGTACTGTGGATATAGTTTGATATATGTTGGGTACACAGGTGAGAGCAGAATTTCTGAATTACATAGTAACTATCATTTTGATCAAGTACTGGAGTGTTTTCTAAAGTAGCTATGCCATTCATAGGTCCACCAGCAACCAATGAAGTTTCCTTTTCTATACAGCATTACCGATTTTTGCTATTATCTGTCTTTTCTATTCTAGCCATGGAAGTGGGTATGCAATGGCATCTCACTGTGGTTTTGATCTGCACTCCCTGTTGAGTATATTTTTATGTGCGTCTTCGTTGTTCATATATTTTCTTTGGAAAAATGTTAAGACTTTGTGCCCATTTGTAAATTGGAATTTTTGTCTTTTTATTATTAGGTCATCAGAGTTCTTCCTGTATTCCTGATGCAAATCCCTTTTTAAATATAACTGGCAAACATTTTGTCTCATTTCTGAGTTGTGTCTTTACATTCTTGTGGTGACTGTATAAGTCTGTTTAGGCTGCTATAACAAAATGCCCCCAAACTGGCATATTATAAAGAACAGAAATTTATTTCTCACAGCTACTGAGGCTGAAAGCCCAAGATCAAGGTGTCTGCAGATGGGTGTCTGGTGAGTCTTCCTCACAGTTGACTCTCTTCACTGAATCCTCATATACATTGAAACTCAAGTTCTATGAAGGCAGGGGTATTTTGTCCATTGTGTGCACTGATGTATTTATAACACTTAGAACAGGGCCTGGCACAGGGATAATAATAATCAATGGATACTTTACTTAAATTGAAAAGAATTGATTATATAATTAACAATATTCTTTAAACTAAATTATTATAAATTCTGGCTATTTTCAGACTTAAACAGTCAAAACAAAAAAAATCAAGTAGATGTCATATAAGAAAGAATAAATTATGTACATTTTGACAATGTGCAATTAACTCTGATGAACTGAAGCTATGGTATGGGGGTGGCCATGAGAGGAGGGAGGGGACAGGCTGATGGGGCTGTTAAATCCCTCACTGTCTTAGAGGGAAGGCAAGAGAAACTGTCCAAAATTGATGAACCAAGAAATGGAGGGCTGAAGATGAGTGGATAAAGAAAATATATATAAATCATATTTATACACACACACATACACTGGAGTATTACTCAGCCTTAAAGCAGAATGAAATTATGGCATTTTCAGGTAAATGAATGCAGCTGGGGAATATCATCCCGATCAAAATAATCCAATCTCAAAAACCAAAGTCTGAATGTTTTCTCTGATATGTAAATGGTAATCCATAATTGGGGTGTGGCTAGGAAAGAATGGAAGAACTTTGGTTAGGGTGGAGGAGAAGGAGAGGAGGGAAAGGGTTGTCAAGGTGGGAAGGATGGTGGAATGAGTGGGACATTATTACCCTATGTATATGTATGATTGCACAACTGATGTGATTCTGCATTGTGTGCAGCCAGAGGAATGAGAAGTTGTGCTCCATTTGTGTACAATATGTCAAAGTGCATGGCTAACTAATTAGAACAACAACAACAACAACAAAAGAAATGGAGGGTTGAGTGTGAAACTATAGAAACGTCTCATAAAATAATGAAAACAAAATACCTGTGGTCGTCCTTGTTGAGGACTAAGTAATAAATGAACCCAGAGCTTTGTTTCTCATAAGAGGCCACAACAGATATACTTTGATGTTGATACATAGGAAATAAAGAGATAGCGAATTATTATTGGGGGGATTGGCCTCAGCAGGATTCAAAATAGAGAAGCATTATGCTCTCACCTCTGGGGGAATATCATGAGGAAGGGGGAGATTTATGTTTCTTAAAAAAACTGCTCTCCAGTCCCAGCTACATTCTGTGTGCCACGTATTCATACTCTAAAAGTGATATTTTTGATTTAAAAATAGTTTCTAGAGAAAAAGAATTTTTAGGACAGAAAAAAAAAATGGATCCAACAGTTTGCAATTACATACTGCCTAGCAGCAAGGACCATCAAACATTTTGCAAACATTATCCGATGGCGAGTGTCAGAATCTACGTTTGCCAGATGGAGAAATCCAGACAAAGACGGGAGCCACTTGCCCATTTTCAGTACATCTGTGGCCAAGCCAGTGATAAAACCCAGGCTTCCTGGATTCTGAATCCAAAGACGGATTTGGATGGATCTCTCCTTAGAGAAACTACCACATATTGGTTCAACGACAGTTAAGGAAGAAATCCAAACTAATAGATGGCACACTCGGTGTTTGGGGCTTGGAAAATGCTTGTGTTTTTCCATCCAATAATCTGGTGCCAAAATGCACACTGCCTGTCAAGAAAAAGACCAGTGCTTCTCGGAAGCACCTGAGGGGAACACATAACATTTGGGGGGAGTTATGTAGGCAAAGACAAAAAAATGACAATGTCTGCAACAACCACAGTGAATTCTTAGGTCTCATAATACAAATACTGTGTCTCTCTCTGTGTGTGTGAAGCTCTCTGACACTTTATCACCACGTCAGAAAAAATCTCTGGTTAATGAGCTTGATAAATAATTCTGATTTTTTCCTCCATATGCCTCTCTTTTTCGTTCAGACTCCTCGAACAGGTGGAAAGGAGAAAAAGCATATTTGACCGATCTGGCATCACTGAATCTACTGGTTTCATTTTAATGTGATTTTAAAATATTTATTTATTTTTGTCTGGCTTCCTCACTTAGTGAGAAGACTGGAGGGAAGCGGGTCATGAAATGACGACAGGAGAGGCCTCCGCCAGGCCTCTGAAAACAAGGCTGCACCAGCTGGCGGGGTCCAAGTGGCCCAAGTGAGAGCTGCATCAACTCTGGGCGTTCTGTGGAAAGTGAGCACTGAGACAAGGCTATTGCGGGACTTCCAGGGGAATTTGGAAGAGAGGATTATGAAAACCCAGATGCAGTCTGTCTGGTTTCTGGAGTAAAGGAATTATAGCCAAATTATTGTTGGCTATAAAATTTTTAGTGTGCGATATAGAAACAGAAGTGACCAAGAAAGTAGGCGGACAGAGAGGAGCAAAGAGAGGGACAAAAAGGTTGACCACAAAGTCACCGTTAGTTTTATTGTAGTCAAATATGCTAACATCATATTTGACACTTTGACCTCTTTAACCTCCCACCCCCGCTATTTTTTTTTTTTTTTGGTACGAGGGATTGAACCCAGGGGTGCTTAAACCACTGAGCCACACCCCCAGCCCTTTTAAAATTTTATTTAGAGACAGAGTCTCACTGAAGTTGCTTAGGGCCTCACTAAGTTGCTGAGGCTGGCTTTGAACTTCTGATCCTCCTGCCTCAGCCTCAGAGCTTCTGGATTACAGGTGTGCACTTCCGCACCCTGCTCCACACTTTAACCCTTTTGAGTGTTCAGTTCTGTGTCATTAAATACACTCACCTGTGGTGCAACTATCTCCCCCATGCATCTCTAGAACGTCTTCATTATCCCAAAGCGAAACTCTTTACATCAAACAATGACTCTCCCTTGCCCACCCCCCATCCCCTGGTAACAACTGTTGTATCTTCTTTCTCTATGGCTTTGACTCTTCTAGGAATTAATCATTCTTACCAGGTTACTCCTGCTGGAAGTGGTGTCCTTAGCAATTTATTGTCTCCCAGATCCAAATTCAGCTTTCCATGCAATACGGATGGAATTTTGTGAAGCACTGTTCCTCTATAGCATGCACCACGTCCTTTGTTCTCCACAGAGGGTGCTGGACAGACACTGCGTGAGGAAGGGGCTCTCTTGCTTTTGGTGGCTGCACTGTGAGTCAGCAGTGTGGGTGTGGAAACATCTGGTGATGCTCTAACCCAGACATAGGCCCGGAACCCATGTTCCCCTGGTGACCTGGAAGCCCTGGCCTGGTGTGGCCTGCTGACCATCTTCCCATGGCCTTCTGGGCATAAATATGTCACACTCCAAACCTCCTGCCTGCAATGGTGTCCCTGTGCACATCCACATGCCAAACGACTGGCTGCAGTTTTCCCATGTCTCACCGATGTCCCAGAGGGCTGTTTCCTGCCTGCCCAGGGACTACAGCTCTGGCCTGGGAAAGTCAGCAGAACTCCTGCCACCCAGTGGCTGCTATGCCAGCCTGGGAGAAAGGGGTTCCCTTTATGCACGTGTTTCCTTGGGTTCTCTCCCAGGGGTACCTTAGGGTACCATATACAGTTGGCTTATGTTTTTAAATTGTTCTGTCTTCATAATGTAAGAATTTTTTTTTAATCAAACATTCCCTGTTTCTGCTCCCTGATGTCCCAGGCTGACAGAAAAGCAAACAACAAACAGGATGACAGAATTAAACCAAGGCAGACCTGCCCAATGTGAGGCCACCTTCTTTGGAGCTGGGAAGGCGGGTTCCACTGCGCTGAGACTCTGGCTCTAGTTTATTTCTGACGTCCAGATATCTCCCGCCCTTGGGTTCTGAGACAAACCTGCTTCCCTAAGTTAAATTGTGTCTCTTTGCTTTAAGAAAGTTCAAGTGTGATTCTGTTACTTAAAACCAAATGAGTCACCTTTAATAAATATGCAATTTCACACTCTCTTAAACATGGTTCAGAAGAGGGGGTAGAGGGGTAAAGAACAATTCTAGAAGAATTAAAAAAGAGAAGAAGGGAGATTATGCTGAAGATTGACATGAAGGCAAATTCCAGTTCTTTAAAGAATCCCTTTGGGCTTCAGGTGATGGTAGGACTTCCAGTTTCATGGCTCACCCATGAGAGGCAAAAACTGCTCCTCATTTTCACTGTATTCACACTCTTTGCCATGTGTCTCCAAATCTCTTCCATGAGGAAGCAGAGTTCTTTCCTCATCCCTTGAAACCGAGCTGGTCTTGTGATTTGCTTTGACCAATAGAGTGTGGCAGAAGCGATATTGTTCCAGTATGAACATCAAACCTTCTCTGTCTGCCTGCCTCTCAGCCCACTGTGCCATGAGAACAGAATATGTACCTATTGGCAGATGCAAGACACGGAGACCAGTGGAGCAGAGTTGAGTCAACCTAGTTTCTTATCCAGAATCCAAGCTATGTGAGAGCCAGTCAAGGTCAGCAAAACTCTGTTGCCTTGTAGCTGACTTCAGAGGCAAGAGCATGTCCCACTCACCAAGATTGACTCAGAGCAGCAAAATCACCCAGTCAATCTTTACACTCATAGGCAAATCTGAGCGTTTATTACTAAATTCTACCGAGGTTTCAGGTTGCTTGTTACTCAGCATTATTGTGAAATAGATAGCTGATACATTCCCCTTGCTCAGTATTCTTCAGACTTCAAGAAAACACCAATTTTATCCCACTTTAGTCTTTGCACTTGTTCTCCCTGCCAAGAACATTCCACCTTGATCCACCTGCAGCCAATAGCTACATACCTTGATCCCCAATCTACTGCAAGTCTTTTCTCAAACATCACCTTCTCCAGGGGAACATGTAATGCCCCTTTCTTTTCACACCTCCTATTCCTCCTCCTTGGCCGTTAACTTTCTTCTCAGCATATTTTGCATTTCCTTCTTTTTCTTGTTTCTGATCTATATACTTGGAGAGAACTTTGAGAGTGAAGATTTTTGCCTATTTTATTCACTACTATCTCCTCCTGGCCCAGAATAGTGTCTCGCACAGAAAACACACACAGTCTCATATGTGGAGTGAGTGTGAGAATGAGTGTGAATTCCTCAGAGAACAGTGGAGATGATGAGAGAACTTAAAAAATTTTTCCAACTGGTGAAGTTAAAGCTCCTCAGGTTTCACTTGTTTAACTCCCTCTCCTCCTGTCTCATGACTCTAGTCAGAGCTGCCTTCAGCTGGATTGTTGTAGTGGCCTCCTAACGAGTAGTTCTGCCTCCTTCCCTGTTCCCACAGTCTCTTTCTTCCCTCACAGCCAAGGTGGTCTTTATTTTTTTTAAAAAAAGGTTTATTTTATTTTTATTGACATATAATTATAACATATATAATATATATTATATATCATATATAATATTTTTAAAATTTATATGTTCTTATATGGTGCTGAGGATCGAACCCAGTGCCTCACACATGCAAGGGTAATGCAATACCAACTAAGCTACGACCCCAGCCCTATATAATATTTTTTAATGAAATATGATGTGGGTTTTTTTTTTTTTTTGAAAAGGGAAAACTGATGGAGATCAAAACACTTAGCCTGGCCTTTATGACAGGTCCGGTATGAGTTGTAGAGCTCCTGAGAGCCATCTTTAGCTCACACATGAACTTCTCATTCTCTTTTCTCCCTCAATAATCTTTAAGGTATCTCAAAATAATCTTCAGGTACCTCAAAATATCCATGACTCTCAGGGATTTTTCACAAGCTATTCCTTTTTCCTGAGAGGAGTATCCCTGGGCCTCCTCAACTCCTTCTCCTCCTTCTGGTCTCATTTCCTCAGGAAAGTCTTCCCTAAATCCCCACATGCAAGTCCTCTGATAGTCTGTGCTTTTTAAAAAGACATCCACCACATCTTATAATTTTCTTTGTATGATTATTTGTTTAATGTCTGCTGTCCCCAACATCCTGTAAACTCAGAGAAGACCTAAAACCCTTCAATGGATCCTTGGGATAAACCTGGACTCAGGTTCTGCTAAACTCCGTAGTTGAGAGACTTGTAGAATCAAACAGGAAACCGAAAGAGAAGGGCCTTTGCATGCTGTGTTAAGTCTTCCAGGAAGGACTCAGCTCCCGGGATATTTTTATTCCCCTCTAAAGCCACAAGGCCTATAAACCACTCTTCCCCAGGACCACGACCAGCCCATTAGCAGGAGGAGACAGACTACACACACTCTAAGGGCGTCGTATTGAAGAACAGTGCCCCTTGTCCTGCTTGCACCACTGTGACTTATGCAATCAAGAATCGCCTTGATTCTTCAGCAGCAATTAGGAGCCGAAATGGACCCTGTGAGAGCAGCAGACATTGCTGATGGGCTGCAGGTAGTGTATTAGTCTTCTATTGCTGTGAACAAATTGGCACAAACAGTGAATTAAAACAGGACACATTTATTACCATATGGTTTCTGTGGATCAGGAGTGTGAGTACCAGTTTAGCTGGACACTCTGCTGGGCTCTCCCAAGGCTGCAGATCACGGCATGGGCTGCTGGTCTCCCCTGAGCCTTGGGCTCCTCTCCAAGCTCATCAGGTTATTCACAGGATTCAGTTCCTCGTGGTGGTAGGAATGAGTTCTCCGTGTTCTTGTGAGCTGCCAACTGGGCTCCTAGAGGCTGCTGGTGGTCCTTGCCACGAGCTCCCCATGGACTCTTCCTGGCGGATGGGTATCTCCTCCAGGCCAGCAGGAGGGCTCCTCTCTGACTCCTCTCTCTGCACCAAGTGGAGGAAGCGCTTTGCTTTTAAAGGCTTACCTGATTAGGTCAGGCCCCAGCAGGACAGGCTTCCTCTTGCTGTGTCACATAATCAGAGAGTGATGGCTCATCTCAACCCACTCTCCACTCACACCCAAGGGGACTGACTCTCCAGGGCCTGCACAACAGGAGTGGAAATGCTGAGGGCTGTGTTAGAATCCTGCCTACTGCAGGAAAATCATCATAGTAATGAAAATAAAGTATTGGGTGTCTTCATTGCCGGAACTGTGTTAAGTGCTTCTCAGCATTTAATCTTTAAAAAACAGACTACAAGGTCAATTCTCTTACTTTCTTTGCTTTATAGGAGAGGAAAGGAGGCTAAGAGGCCAGGTGACTTTGCCCCATTTCACATCCTCAGTAAGAAGCACATCCTGAATTTGGGTCTTTCTTACTCCAGAATGCGCTCTTACCCGCGTTTCCTCATCTCAGCAGGCTGCCCGGCAGGAATGATGATGATCACTGTTAGGGGGACGTAAATACCCACTTGGAGAGATAAGGTGACATTTTCCAGACCACCCAGTTAGTACGGGGTAGAGCAGTCTTCAGTCTCATCTCCTTGGTCTCTGCTCGTGACATCCCATGTTACTAAGGGACACTCCCAAACTGCTTGTCAGCTAGAAGAAAACTTGGTAATGAATCCTTCCCCAGAACAGGGGAAAAGAGCATGTCTTGGGGCTGTAAGACTTAGTGGTGTTACATGTCACATAATGCGTGCTGTTTAACCTACTTTGTTTAAGCTGTAGTGAGCGAGAAACACCAGCGTTTCATTCCCGTGCTGGGGAATGATGGGAGCTAAGGGCCCGGGCACCTCCTCCCTCAGAAGTTTCATAACAAGCACCAGGAGAAGGCACCCCCTGAAGGGAAAAGGTTACTGATCATTAACTTCCCTGTCCTCTGTCCTGGGCCTCTGTGCATTTACATCTTTAAATGAAAGGTGTCCTGGGGTCAAAGCAAATGATTATTCAGAGCTGAAGATGTGTTTGCTTGAGACCAATGTCGTTTTTTCATTACTTCTTGCAAAGAGATAAAACGGTTTTTGCCCACAGGTGTTAACAAACACAGTTATTCATTGCACACGCCTTCACGCTGCCCCGTCTTGTGCTTTTAGCAGCCAGAAGCTAGTTTCCCCTGATAGTGGTGTCCCCTTAGTTGCTTCTCAATGCCTGTGAATGCCAATGGCAAAGCCGGCCACTAAAAAGGCATAGTTGTCTCCCATGTCTGATGTCTTACCTCCCCTGTCCTGTAACTGTGCTTCAGGCAAGAACTAGAGCACAAAGTTCCCCAAGAGTTCTCATTTCCTTTGCTTGCCCTGACAGGTCGTGGTTTGGTCATAACTGCATTCCTCGGTTAGTCTCCACAGCTCCTGTTGGGCACCTTCTCTCTCAGGGCTGCAGCTAGCCTAGGTGCCAAGAAGACCACTCCATCCTTCTGACCCCTAGGAGCAGGGATGGCAATGTGTCCCCAGAAGCTTCACCATCTCTGATGGTTCCCTTAGCCCTGCCCACACCAGAACAAATAGCTCCTTCTTAAAATTTTTCTTAAACCACGAACCCCAATTGAAGATCACTGTAAATCCTTAATGAAATTATTGATTTAAGCAAAAAGCTTTAGACTGGTGGTTAAAAGCATTAACACTGTCAATGGGGAATTGGCACTTGTATATTGCTCAAACAGCACCACATGCATAATTTTCTTGTCACAAGAGGGAAAACATAATGCTACAATAGAAGAATTAGACTATTGGTTGGTCAATGCTAGGATCCCCAGTGATGGATCACCAGAACATACCTATCCTCTGATACAATACAATATGGACGGTATAATTTAGCTACCAAGGCTAAAGCTGAATCTATCACAGCTTTGCATTTTACTTTCAGTTTATAAAAAAATCAGGTTGTTTAGAGAACATGGTAAATGACACCATAAGGAAGCAATTAGTCAAATCCAGAAGATGGAATATTCTATAGGTTAACTGGCCAAATCTATTTATCCCAGATCTATTTAATAAGCAAAAATGTCCTTAAAAATTTTTAATAAACAAAATGTCCTGTCTATGATTGACATAGGGCTTAAGAAGTATACATGCAATATATAGGCCTGAACTGATTTCTAATTGGACAAACCAGCTACAAAGGATATTTTGGGGGATAAATTAGGTAATCAAACATAGACTGGGTATTAGATAAAATATATGGACAAAAATATATTGACGTGTGTTGATATGGAAAATTTCAAAACAGTATGTAACAATTTTACAAAACAGTATTGTTTTCATGTAAAATAATATATGTATATATATGAATAAAAATTATAGAAGGATATATAATAGGATATCTCTGGATGGTGAGAATAGTGCATTTTAATTTTCTTACTATTGAGAATCTCTTTATGTGCTAATGTGTAGTTACAAGAGGTTTTCATTTTAATAATGAGGACAGGAAAACCATCTGTATAAATTGTAACCAAAGCTACGAAAATAAGTGAAGTTGCCCAGGGAAGAGCACAGGAAGAACAAGAAGTCTGAAGAAAGGGCTTTTAGAAGCATCTAGACTTCAGAGAGGGGGCTGTGGAAGGCAGGCTGGTCAGAGACTAAGAAGTCCTGAGAGACCTGAAAAAACAGGAGAGTCGGAGGATGGTGTTTCCAGGAGGGGACTGTCGGGTGCATCAAAGGCTACAGAGGGGGTGAGTGGGAAGCCACAGAGAAGTCTCAGCAGGAAGTCCATGGGGACGTGCCCATGACTGTCCTTTTGAGAAGCAGTAATGTAGGGAGAGCCACAGGCAGTAACTGAAGGAGCTGTAGTGTCCTTCTTTGCACAAGGAGAGAGTTCTCATCCTGGATTTAGTCTATGTAGATGAAAACCCCAGGGACCGCTGCTCCTTTACCTGGAATGCACGGTGAGTGGCGCCCCCTGGGGGATATAAATAGAAGGACCTAGGAGGCCAGCCAACCAAAGACTTGTTTGGAAATGGAGACTTAAGTAGTTTGTAGACCAATTGGGAAAGGCCAGGGGAAATAGATTAAAAAAAAAAAATCCAAGAGGAAAAGGATCATTTATGGTCCAGGATCCAGGAGGTCACAGGTGAAGAGCCCAGAAGCAGGATGAGCATTGTGGAGGACTGAGGCGGATGGCCCTGGAGTCAGAGGGGAAGAGGCCAGGAAGGAATGTGCAAGTCACATCTACTCACACCTGTGGCAGGTGCCAGAGTCTGCTGGTGATCCGTGATTGTAAATATACTTTGAAAGCAACTTTCCAAGTTTCAGGGTGCTGCTTGGGGAGCCATTAGATTATGTGGGCTTCACACTTTACTGGGTCAGGGATTTGAAGAGTGGACAGAGACCTGTCACCCAGGGGATAGCTCCCAATCTGTTTGGTCAGACAGCATGGCCTCTGGTGTGTGCTTCTAGAAACTTCTCTTCCCAAACTATCCTTCCAGCAATGCTATGCAGGAGAGGAGTGGTAACCCCTGCTTCCCTCACAGATTTAAAAACTCTGGGGCTTTGTTCATATGGGTACACAGTGTAGAGGCTCCAGCCAAGAGAGGAGAGTGGGAAGGAGAACAGCAATGGCAGGGATTGGGGGAAGGTCCTGGGCCACTAATTACACTTCAGGGAACTCAGAGAGGAGCTCCAGGGCTCAAGCAAACAGGGGGCGGTTAATGAGAAAGTCCCTGAGAGGAAATGACTCAGTGGTATGGAAAGAGGTGCTGTCCATGGACAGGGAGGAAGGCCAGTCCAGAAGGGGCTTCCTGGGGGAGAGCAGGGACTTTCTCTTAGATGCCCAAGTCTGAGATGCCCAGCCTCGTTCTCCACTCAGGGTGTTGGGGAGGGGAGCGTCCAGGGGGATTAGCTGTGGCCACAGGATTGAGGAAAGCATCCTGGCTCTCGGTGCCGGAGGGAAGCAGAGACCTTATTGTCAAGTATCTGCCTGGAGAAAGGTTGGAAGGTGCTGGGGCTAGGCTTGCAATGAGGGATGCACGAGAGTCCTCCCTGTGCCTGGGAAAGAGAACAGAAAGAAGGGAGGGAGGGAGGGAGAGAAGGAGGGAGGGAGGAAAAGGAAAGGAAAGGAAGAAGGAAGGGAGGGAGGGAGGGAGAGAGGGAGGGGCAGGGCAGGGCAGACAGAATAATTAGGACACAACATTTGCTCTGATCTGTTTCAGACTTGGTATGTACATCGGCGAGGAAATGCATTTTCTGATTAAAAAATCAGGGAATAGCATTTGACAAAAATTTTTTTTCTGCATGAAATGCTTTACAATGATATAACATAAAATCATATTGGGTCATAAATGTAGCAAAATAAATTTATTAAAAATCATAACATTGCACGACATTGAAAACACCCTGGAAAATCTGGGGTGAATGAACACCATGTTCTGAAGGGAAGCATATCGAGAAGGGCTGAGGAACAAAACTGGATAAGTCACAAGTTGGTTAGTTGAATCAGCAGCGTTTGACGTGGAAAAGAGAGGGAAGAAGAAGTTCCTCTGAGGAGAGGAGGTGGAGAAGAGAAGTGGGAGCCCCTTCCGGTGTGTTTGTGGGAGAAGTTCCTGGAAGCTGGGCCAGACATCTGGAACTGACCTTGGATTTCCTCACTGTGTCACAGGAGAATCTGTTTCCTGATCTGGGAATTATGGATCGCGCTCAGCTGGCTGGGGCTGGTGTCCCCTGGGCACGTGGTCCAATGTCTGGCACCGGTGGACAGTGTGCAGACACCAGTTCCCTTCCTCCACCCCGTCTCTGGTGATGTGTGGAAAGTTGCCCAGCTTTTGAAAGGAACCCAGTCACCAAAGACACCTTGCAATGTAGCAGACATCTGGGGATTGAGTAGGTGCAGCTGTCTCCTGTCTCCTGGGTAAGTGGGTGAGAGGAAACCCAGGGCAGGGAGAGCCAAGCTGCCTGTTGGCCAGCACTCCGCACACCAGTAATGGGCGGGAGAAGAAGCTGTCAGTGGCCTCGGCAGCAAGAAATTTTACTGTTGAGCAAGGGGAAAGCAGGAGCCTGGTAATTATGGAAGAGCAAAGATCAAAAGCAATAAAGAGGGGGCAAGTGTCGATGCAAATGAACTGGGGAGCCCCCAGTTTGGTTTGTCAGACAGAGGAAAAGCCTTGGCAGAAAGAGTACAGGAACCTCAGAAGATCAGAGGAACTTTGCAGCCTTCCATGATCCAGAGAGCAGCTCCTTCTGGGAATTCAAAGGCGTTTTATAAACCACTCACCAAGAACCTCCTGCAAGGGGAGGGGAAGACTCCTGCCATTTCCACCCTTCCACACTGTCCCTTCTGGGTACCCTGGCTTTTTCTAGAAAGGTCTCTGTCTCTTACATTCCATCATTTACACTACTTGCTTCGGTGACTCTGCACTTGGCAGGCTGCTCCGTGGTTTTGCTGCTCTCTGATCACACTGCACTTTGCTTGCATTACCTAGCAGGGCTTGCAGTCCGGCCTCAGGAGCAGGTAGCCAAAGCATCTCATTCTGTTGGAGGCCAGCAGGCGGCTCCTGTCAACCAAAACACATTTTCTTCCTAAGGTCTCTTTTCTCATTTTAACCAGCTTTGAAGAAATTTTCTATGACTGAGCCAAGGGAGAGATCAAATCAATTTAAATTAACATGCATTTGGGCACCTGCCTTATGTAGACATGCAGGGGAAGCCGAGGTGAGGTAACCCTTCCTTGCTGCTCTCCTGGGCTTTGCCACCTGTGATGGAGAACAGTTCCAACAGCTGTGGGTGGAGGTGACTGTGATGAAACAGTTCACTCTTCTTGCACTTATTCCAGAAATATCCTCTGAGCACCTACCATGGGCCACATACCTTTCAATACCCCAGGGAATCAGCAAGGAGCAAGAATGTTTGATCTGAGCTTAGACAGAATTGTGCCCAAGCCCTGCCTTAGGCATGACTATGTTCTTGGGCAAGTCTCCTAACTTCTCTGAGTTCCAGGCTTCTCATTTTAAAACATGAATCACAATAACAATCATCGTAATGTTAATAAGATGATCTATTTTTCAGAGTTCTTGTAAAGTCAAGAAGTAGTTACAGCCGGGCACAGTGTTGCATGCCTATAATTGTAGCAGCTCTAGAGGCTGAGGCAGGAGGATCACAAGTTCAAAGCCAGCTTCAGCAATTTAGCCAGATCCTAAGCAACTTAGTAAGACTTTGTCTCAAAATAAAACATAAAAAGGGCTAGGGATGTGGCTCAGTGGTTAAGCGCCCCTGAGTTCAATCCTTGGTACCAATAAATAAATAAATGTAATTATGCTAGGCACTCAATAAATGGTGCTGATTGGTTGCTCTATAATAGACAAACATATATGTATGATAGTTGCCTATACAAGGGGAAGGTAAAGAAAATTAATCTTATGTTCTGTTGAACCAAATGCATACACATGACAGAAGGAGAAATAAAAATGTATCCAGAGAGTTGGCCTTTCAGACCACAGTGTGATGAAAGAAGTGTTCCTCAAGGGTTTATGAGTTTCTAAAATAATGTTTTAATTTGCCATTTAAAGTTAAAATTTGATGATTATCTCATGTAACATAGGTGTGCATATATACATGTATATGTATAAACATTCATATGTGTGATACATATTTAGAAAATAGAGTATGTTTATTCTTATAAGCTTGTATATTCTAAATGATCTGAATGGTCAATATATCACACAGGGACTACATGATCCCCACCTCTGTTTGCTTTGTGGTCACATCAGTGCAAAGTAAAAGTCACTTTATCAGATTAATGAAGAGAGATAAACTTAACATATAAATGTGTTTACATCCGTTGAAAACTAAAAAACAGCAGGATGCCCTTTATCAAAACGAAGGGTTAGAAGTAATTTGAAGAGAGAAAAGCCAAGAGGGGAGAAAGATGTTTGTGCTAGTGACATGGTAATGTGGGTGCCTCATTTCTACAGACCTCAGGTTTGGACGGTCAGCACCAGATCATTTGTTGAGATTGCACTTTAGCAAAACAATATTATGTCACATTTCATTAATGTTGGTATCTTTATTTATACTTGTTTGGAGACTTTTTCATATTTTCAATCATATGAGTTTGTTAGTCTTACATAAGCACTAAAGTAAAGTGACTTAACACCTAATCTTATACAAATTTAAATAACATAGTAATAAAAATAATTGAAGCCTAACACAGGGATTCACCAGCCCTTTAAAAGGCAGAATGTGTTCTTTGTTTAGGAGAAGGCTGCTGGGATCTCCCCTGGGTATGGAAGGAGGAAATCCTGACTCCTGTGGAGAAAGGTCAATGGTCTCTAATTCCTGGGAACATTCCAGAAGTCTAGCTATCCCAGAAGAATTTGAGAGGGTGCAAAGGAGCATGGTCCTCTTGCCCCCACAGAACCTCCTGAGTCTCCCCACCTCCTACTGCTTCTCTCCATTACTCACTCAAAAGGCCACAGGGTCCACACGTGCCAGCTACTGTGCGAAGCCCAGGGCCACAGTAGTGGACAAGAGGAACACAGTCCCTGCCTGTCAGGAGCCTGCAGTGGAGTGGACCTTAGAACATTGTATTTAAACTTTAATTCTCAGCTCCCACTTCTAGTCCTTCCCCCAGACCTAAGTCTGTAGAATCATGCACCAATTCCCCACCCTACACCCTACTTTTGCAAATAAATAAATTTCTTTGGATTTATTCAGCCACATACCTAGAAAAGGGAGTGGCCCCGGTGAGTCAGGAATCTTTCCTCCAGCTGTTGTCCTAGGCTAGGCACCTTCAGAAAGCAAGAATTTGGAATTAGGGAGCAGAAAAACTTGGGTCAAGTCTTTGGAAGCAGAACCTGAGGCAGGATTTTGAAGACACATGATTTATTAATTCATTCAGGAAAAACTTGTAAGGAAGGAAGGAAGGGAAGCAAGAAATGCAATGAACCAGTGGAGCAGGGATGTGGTCTCAGGAAGAAAAATCCAAATTTGATTCACAGAAGACTCTGAAGCATAAATGATATCACAGATTGTGTGTGTGTGTGTGTGTGTGTGAGTGTGTGTGTGTGTGTGTGTGTGTTGGGGGCAAGGGGTGATTCGAGGGATGACCTCTATCTGAGGCCGCTCTCCTCCGCTGTAAGGGTCATTCCCAGAGAAAGGGGAAGCTATGAGCTGTTGCTCACAGCCGCTGTAGAATGCGCGCACCAGCCCCATAAAGGATTGAGTCAAATCTCAAATGAACCCACTTCACAGAGGTTCAGATGCCTGGTTCACTGTCACCAGCTGGTGTGATCTTTATGTAAGAGGACTACGAAAAACACCTCAAGCAGTAGCTGTCCCTCCCTCTCCCTTAGGTATTATGGACAGATTATTCTTGACAGATGAGCCCCGTCAGAAACCTGATTTAAACTTCTGGGTAGGCAAGAAGGTAAACGTGGTTCATGCTTTAACCAAATGCTACTCTGCTCACTCATTCCAACCACACGGAGGAATCCAACCTCCACCTGGCCCAGGGCTCACCTGGTGCTTTGGTTGATATCAGTGTCCCTAGAGAATTTATTTCTTTCCTGTCTAGAATTTATCCCTCTTGATACCTTTGGGGCAGTGCTTACCAAGCTGTATTCCATTAAACTCTGGTTTAGTGGGGTCAAGGAAGGAGTGTGACTTCAGACACAATAATGCACCCCTTCTCCTAATCCCTGGGACCTGTCACTGTGTTCACTTAAGTGGTAAAACAAATTTTGCAGATGAGACTAAGGTTAGGGACCTTGAGGTGGGAAGATTGTCCCAGACTATCCAGGTGAGCCCAATGTAACCAGGGTGACCTCAAAAGCTGAAAAATTTTCCTGGTTTTGTCAGGGAGCAATAAGTCGGAAGAAGGAGGAAGAGAGAGTCACAAGGTGAGAGGAATTTGATGCACCTCTGCTAGGTTTGATGAGACAGGAAGGAGCCATGGGCTAAAGAATGTGGGAGCCTCCAGAAGCTGGGAATCACCCTCCACTGACAGTGCAAGAAAATGGAGACCACAGGCCCAACCGCCAAGAACACAAATGACCTCCCCTTTGGGCTGAAGAAAGGAATGCAGACTCACCATACCTTAATTTTAGCCTGGAGAGACCATGTCAGCCTTCCAACCTACAAAAGACCTCATGTTATCTAGCTGTTAACTCTGTGGGAATTTTTATTGAAGCAGCAATAGAAAACAAACATAGGGATTCTGGTCAAATAATTTCAAGAAAGGATGCTGTAGATCATATCAATCATTTTGATTTTGAATTTTTGTGTGTGTGTGGTGCTGAGAATTGAACCCAGAGCAAGCACTCTACCCACTGAGCGATATCCCCAGCCCTATATCAATCATCTTGTTATAAAATAGTCATAGTAAAAATAAAATAAAGCATTAATTGAATCAAGGAGAAGGTCGTTTGTTCACCATAAAGGCAAAAGCTGACACTGCATTGATTCATAATTCTGTGGGTAAATAGAGGGCCGCTGCAGCCCCACAGCATGCTACTCCGTTGTCATGGCTACCCTCTGAAGAGAAAGATGCCCTGACAAAGACCAGATTGGCTGCTTCGGAGTGGTGGGAAGTACCCCGAGGGTGGCCGGATGTTTCTACATTCATGTCAGGGATGTTTTCTGGAATTTGTATTCACTCAGCTCTGCCCCAAATGGAATGGTCATTTGCATTCAGAAAACAGGAAGTCTATATTAACGATGGATATCTTTTAGGGAGGAGGAGTTGTTCTTCCATCCTAAGACCTAGGGAAACAACTAGCAGCAAAAGCAATGTTTTGAAATGGATTTTGCCCTGAATTCAGTGTTAACCACTAGCCACTCTCACACGCCATTTCCTGTCCTCCTCCAACTCGACCCTCCACTCTAACCACAGTCTTCTTCCCACTCCTTGACCAGGCCAAGCTTTCTCCTCCACAGGGACTGTGCTCCGGCTCTCCCTCAGTCCAGGGTGCCCTTTCTCCATACTGCATGCTCCACTCCTTGCTCAAACATTCCCACTTTAGGAAGGCCTTCCTGAAGCACTTTATCTAAAGTAGACATCCCAGTATTGTTGGTGTCCTTACTTGAATTTATTATTTCCTCAGAGGGCTTCTGTATTTATTTGAGCACCAGCTTACTGTATCCCCACAGACCATGAAGGCCAGGGCCTTGGCTCTGGCTGTATCCCTAGTTTCTGGCACATAAGTACCATGGACATTTGTGGAATAGACAAAAGAACTGCTGGGACTCTTGATTCTCTTGACACTGGCTCCGCATAATTTGTTTTAAATCCAAGTTCTTTCCCTAGTCCAATGCCATTGGTGTTACAAGTTGTATTTTTCCAGATGGCCACCACAGTATGTAGCCCACACCACAAGTCCTTCTTACAAATGGGTGTTGACATTCCTCCCTTTAATAAATACATCGGTGTTCTCTCCTCTTGCATTTCTACTGACTAGGATTATGGTGGGATTGTACTGTGACATTGTGCAACTTCTGACAACTTCTAAGACTAAGGTCATAAAAGGCAATACAGAATTTGCCTCATTCTCTTGGCCTCTCTCTCCTTGTGGAAGCACAGTCTCCATGCTGAGGGGAGGCCCAGACCCTGCTGACAGCCAGTGGGGGAAGTCTATGAGATGACTCTACCCCATTCATTGTCTGATGGCAACTGCAGGAGCCACCAACCAAGACCCGTCAGCCTCCCAAAATCCATGGGAGATAATAATAAATGATGGCTCTAGTCCTAAACCACTAATCTTAAGGGTGTCTTGTTATATATGAATATATAATGAGAAAGGATGGTGTTTGATGGTCAAAGATATGATTTTTAGTTTTATTTATGTGCCATTCCCATTCTTCAGTCTCTGGATGGCCCAGAGACTCAGTGCCCCACCTCCCCAAGCGTGCATGCAATCAGTGCTCCTAACCTTCATCCTAGGGTGAGATAATGAAAATTGATCTCCGGAACAGTGCTTATTTTTTTAAAAGTACATATACTTTTTGAGATTTTTCTATGATAAGAATTTAGGAATTTCCTGGGTTTAGCTACTCTCAAGATTGCTAGGTCACCCAGGACAGGGGGTCAATAAGCCTCCTCCCTCCATGGTCGGTCTTCTCAGTCTAGCCCCAGGCCTAGTGGCAATTCCTTTTCCAAGTGGCCCTTGCCATCTATGGAGCCAGATTCTGAACCCTTCTGAGCACATCTCTCAGAAGGCTGCTCTATTGTTCCCACCAACCTGTCCTTACCCAAGGCTGGGGACAACCCCTGTTGTCACACTACCTTGTTATGCTATTCCTGTGGCACATGTGGGAGGGCTATCCAGGGAAGACAGCCTGGTTGCAATGGGAGCTGGAAAACAAACTTGTGGTCAGAGTTCCTCGAATTCAATGAGGAACTTGAAAATAAGCCTGGAAAATAAGTTGGAGATCAAAATACATGCAAAAAAATAAAAATCAAAACAAAAGAAAAAACGCTGCAGTCTATAACTGGGGGAAGAAACTGGATAGGTTGAATGTATAGAATTGGTCAGTACAAAAATGATGGTGGAAACCATGAGATCTGACGTTAGGTGGGCCTAAGTTTGAATTCTGAGTCCTTCACTTGCAAACAATGTGCCCTTAGGCAAGTCCACAACTCTCTCTAAGGCTCAGTTTCCTTATCTGTAAAATGGAACTAATATTAGAAGCTCCCTCAGAGGGAGGTTTATGGCAGAAACACTGGTGCAAGCACTGGACACTGGCACAGCGGAAGTCACCAGTAAGTGGGAGCCCCCACTTTCTACTGAGATGGGTCAGCTGGGAGCTGGCTGAGCTGCCGGAAACTGTTCTGATTTCAGAGTCGCAGTGGGGAACTCTGAAATGGGCAAGGCCGTCACTGCCTCAGGGATCTGCAAAAGGACCTTGGGCCTTTTCTGTTCCTTTCCTCTGCAACACCACTGACAACCACCTCCACCTCCTCTGACACTGCCACCCACAGATGACTTTTGAGCCACTAAAATTGAGGGCCCCTGGGACTAGCATCATGGGAAAACCCTGCCCCCATCCTCTGCCATATCTCATCTGAAGGTTGACTGAAGGGCCAACTCTCAACACAAAATAAAAACCAGAAAATCCACTTAGTGCCCTTGGTTTCCCAGGAGCTGCCGGTGGACAGTCGCATTTGCACAAAGCGGCGTGTACTAAAATAGGCAGTTGGAAATATTCCTGGCAGATGGTGCTAAATATAGACACAGTGACAGATTGGACCCACAGAACAGCTCTTCTCCTGCTCGTTAAGAACGTGCCGGAGCCAACAAGCTTCTCTTCTAGCTTCTCCTTCCTGGAAGATTGTGGCAACAGCCCCAGGATATCAGCATGCCAGAACCCAGCACCTTGCTGAGAGCTGCCCAAATTACCCTGGGAAACTGTTCGGGAATAAAGAAAAGGTTGCAAACTTGAAGGTCTGGTGGACTCACCGCTTTATTGGCCCTCCTGAAGGATTCACTAGCCTCCCGAGAGATCTCCTACACCAGCAAAACTCTGCTGAATACCAGTGGAGGCAGCATAGAACAATGGTTAAGGGCAGAGGCTTGGGGGTCAGTGCTGGCCTCTGAGCCATGCTTTTGCCCTTTCCTAGCTGTAGGAGCATGGCCAAGCTATTTAACCACTTGATGCCTCCATTTTTTCATCTGCAGAATGGGGATAATGATAGTGTCCACTTCACATGAAGATGAAGTTAAAGCACATAAAGGCCATGCACAAGGCCTGGTGTAAAACAACTCTGGCACAGATGGCGGCCATTTTACTCAATGGGACAGGGAGGAGAGAGAAAGATACCCCAAGTGACCAAAGGTTTTAAGGCTTAGAGGAATATTTTGGATAAGAACAAAACTAAAGTTAAAATAAATTCAAGTTGCAAATAGTTTTTCTACATGCCAAGATCATATTTGAAATGGGCAGTATCATAAATACCCAGAGAAAGCTGCTCACTCAGAATAAGGTGTTAGAGTGTAAGAGTGACTTTCCATGGGTAGAAGCCTCAACTGCCATCTTTAAAGGGAAGACAAACCTTCTTCATAACCAGTAAGGATGCCTCTGAACATTGTGAAATTTTCTCCATGACTTCCTTACAATAAGACATTTAAAAGACCTAGAGGATTGTCCGTTAAACTTAGTTGACAGAGCTGGCCAGTCTGTGGCAAGGCATGAGGGGCCTTGAGATGGCCCTGGGCCCTGGTGCTTTCTCTGCTACATGTCATGTTCCTGTGTGGCTGTGCCTCTGGTTTCCTTCTATCCCATTTTGTTCTCTTCATATTTTGGAGTTAGATTTTCTGAGTGTTGATTTATGCTTTATGTGGTGCTAGGACCACATTCTGAAGGCCAGGAGAAATGTTGGCTCACGAGCTGTTCTTGAAGACTAAACCCAGTCCCCCAGAGTCAGAGGAGGCTTTCCTATACAGTTTTAGTGGGAAATTGCGATGGGGCAACATCTTCAGGAGAATTATGGAACCATGTTCAGGACTCTGGCTTCCAGAATCAATAGTCCCGTGCATGGTCTTCATGGTACAGTCTTGCCTATGTCCTCACTTCCTGGGCTAGTTAGAAAAGGCTCACTCTGTGACAAATATACTCCAGCATTTCAGAGGATTAACACAGCAAAAACGTCTTTTTTTTTTTCCGCCAGCAAAATCCATTGACACTGGGATGGGAAAGAGAGGGGATGGGTAGTTTCTACTCCATTGAGTCATCCAAGGACCCAGGCTGCCAGAGGCCCTGCCATTTTCAATTTGTGGCTTCCAAGACTGCCTGGGTGTCATCATCCAGTAACAGACAGAGAAGGTGTGTGGGAACCACAGTAGGAATATTTTATAACTCTAAAAGTGGTGCACATCACTTCCATGCACATTCTATTGGCTAGTACTTAGTCATATGACCATATATGCTGCAAAGGAGTCTGGGATGTGTAGTTTCTCTGTATGGAGTGGGATAATAGGAATTCCAGTGATGATCTAATCCTTCTTGGCTCATTTCATGAAGTGCTACTTCAAGAGACCAAGAGACATTCTGCAGAGGTAGTTTGAAGAAATTTCAGAAGTGTTTCCAAATTCCTGTGTTGTTTTCACTCAGTCTTTGACTTGGACTTGCTAAATAATTGCTTGTAATCTGTATCTCTTCCCACCAAGTCTTGAAATCAAAGAACATCACAGCTTCTCTCCAATGGGAGTAGGCTGATCTGTCCCTCATAGCCAAGGTTTCCTTGTAAATGACATGGTGAATGAGTGTCTCCTTTTAAGAAATAAACACCAATTATTCTTTCAAAGAAAGCTCATTTCTCTCAGTGCAAGACCCAGAGTTTTGCATTTTGTATCATTGCTGGAGTTTCAGTAGAAAAACCACTATGATTACTTTTCCAATGATACTGGAACCTTCTGTATCAACAGTCTGCAAAAGAGCTTAGTAGACAAAGGGGAAAAAAGAACGCTCTTATTTATGAAAGAACTAGTTCTGTAACAACATAGAACAGCTCCCTAGAGTTTTTAGTATAAACTATCAAATCCTTTCCTCAATTCTACTAGAATAAGTTATATGCATCAATATAGTAATATTGTATGTTTATAGTGTTATCTTACCTTTATGATCATTTTAAGAACATTCAAAATTTCTGCAATATATTAATAGAAATAAATCATATTGCTACAGCATTAAAACCCTAATAAAAAACTCCATTACCATTGAGAATCTCAATATATTGTTAAGTATACAGATTCTATGGTAAGACACAAAATTTAATATACATTCTATCCTATATGTATTTCTAACACTCTTACATTTTATTACATTCGGTTTTTTATTAAATGTTTTTACATAGACCGATGGTTATGTAACTTTATTGAACATCAGATCACATGAAAAGCATGTTATAAAAAATAGATTCTTGGACCCACTGAACGTCAGGGGTAGAGTTGGGATGTGTGTATCACTAACAGATTTGCCAGTAGTTTTGATGCACACCAGAACTTGAGAACTAGGCCTTAATTTCTTTACATTCCCAGGGTCTGGCATGCAGTAGCACCTAGTATATGTTGATAGATGAATGAGTGAATAAATGAACCAAACAAAATAGTATTCTCCTTACAAATTAATTTGCTACTGAGATGAAGGAACTAAAATAAAAATTCACTGGTGATTTATTACCACAAATATTAAACACAAAATAAGAAATGATTTCATTACCAGGAAACTTGTTGCAATAGTTGAACTTTATTTGTATATTTTTTGTTGTCATGTTTCACCAGTAGTTAAATATTCAAATTACTACTACAATATGAAAATGTCATAGGTGAATAATGGGGTCATCAGTAGAGTATGTCACACTTGCAGAGTGACACAAAAGATTGGAGGACAATCATTTTCATGAAAACACTGAGTGCTGTTAACACAAAGTCTCCATGCCACTGGTGTTCTAGGTACCTCAGGCTGAGAACTACATGTTTGATGTCAAGAACAATTTCAATTCTCATTTAACTAAGGAGAATTTATTATTACTGGGGGTGTAGCTCAATAGTAAAGTGCTTACCTAGTAGGCATAAGGCCCTGAGCTCAATCCCTAGCACCACACGTATAAAGAATTTATTATTAATAATAGGTGCTTAACCAGGAGTTAGACTCCCCAAAGCAAGGACAATTGCAAGTTTTCAGAAAAGTTCCAATACCTTCCCACATATAATACCATCCCACTTTTCCTTCTACCTCTCTGGCTGCTCCTTCTCAGCATCAGGCTTATCATCCTCTACTCAGCCACTAAATATTATCATTCCTCAGTGTTTTGTCTTATGTGTTTGTCTCTTCTCACTCTCCACGGACTGTGATCCATCTTCACATCTTCAATTACTGTCTATTTATATATGGTGCCGAAACTTCCGTTCCAGGGCAGACCTCTCCCCTGAACTCCCATTTGTTATACAGGCTCTATAAGGAAAAAAAAAAAAAAGACTCAGGTATAACTTTCATGAGTAAAAGGAAAATATCAGCCAATCTTTTGAATTGATTAAGCATATGGATTATGCAAAGTATCTGGACTTGCCAGATACTTGTAAAGTATCTTGAAACATGCCAACCACCATTAACTAGCATATGCTGGATTCTGTTTTGTTTTTCCTTTTTTCCTAAGATGTTGTATAACATAGCCCTCCAAAGCAGGATAAAGTTTAAGTTTCAAAAGCTATGTCAAGATGTATATCTGAGTAGACATGTCAATCATGCTAGGATGGAATGATATTTGGCTGGAAAATGAACACTCAGTCTTGGACCTGCTTCCTATGACAGCTTCTTTAAGGCTCAGGAGAGGAAAGTACACATGCAGGGGAAACCTCTGTGTTGATTGCTCTGAAGGGTTAGCCCCTCTTTGTCCTCTCTGCTGGGAATCAAACTCTATTGAGCTGCACAGGGCCACAGGGATTCCTTTGCCTGGAGAATAAAGCCAAATAGCTTGGATCAAAATCAAGCACTGTGGTCTATTTCCTTAAGACCTGCACCTAGTTCTGGTCTTCAAGTGCCTACCACTATGATTACTAGAAAATTCAAGAAAGATAAAACCCAAGGACAAGCAATAAGGGAAAGGGAGAATTTCTTCCTATGGCTCAAAGCAGTGGGTATCCTTTATATCTCCCACCCTTTGCCCCAGTCCATCTCAGCATTCCATGGATATTAATCTATTTCAGATATCCTCCAGATGGTGAGGATGGAAAGTCTTACACTTCCCCGTTTGTTTGGTGATGCATTTATTCATCCACCAAATATTTTGAGTGACAAATACATGTCAGGGACTATTCTAGGTGATAGGTATATATCAGTGATGATATATTTATTTAGTATACAATAAAATAAATACTAAGTCAGATGATGATAAGTCCTGAGGAGAAAAATTAAGCTGAGATGGTGGATGGGGAATTCCAAGCTATTACAATAACCTAAGCAAGACATGCCAGTGCCCAAAAATGACAGTTTGAGAAGTTAATGTCACATTCTCAATAACTGATTGAACAACAGGATAGAAAATCAACAAGGATACTGAAGACCTAAACAATAATGGATCTCAGTGATGTTTGTGAACATTCCATCCAGTGACAGCAGAATAGACGTTCTTTTCAAGTACACATGGAACATTCTGCAGAACAGACCATATGCTAGGCCATAAAACAAATTTCAATAAATATGAAAGGTTCAAAATAATAAAAAGTATGTTCTCCAAACACAATGCACTTAAATTAGAAATCAACAACATAAGGAAGTTTGGAAATCACCAAGTTCTTGGAAATTAAACCAAACACTTCTAAATAACCCATTTGTCAAATGAAACATCAGAAGGAAAAATGTTTAAATATTTTGAACTGAACAAAAATGAAAACTTGGCCCATTCAAATTTATGAAATGCAGCTACAGCAGAGAATAGAGGGAAATATTTAGCTGTAAACACCTACATTAGACCAGAAGAATGATATTAAATCAGCATCTAAACTTCTACCATAATGAACTAGAAGTAGAGGAGCTAAATAAACCCAAATCAAGCAGATGAAAGAAAATAGAAAAGTTTAAGCAAAAAACAATAAGGGAAAACAGTAGAAAAAAACTTAAGAAACCCAAACCATTTCTTAAAAAGAACAACAAAATTGAGAATCCAGCTAGACTAAACAAAAAATAAAACAAAGACACAAATTATTAAAATTAGGGGAAAAAATTAGGGTAAACACTACCAACCTCAACATTAAAGGATTGTGATATATTGTGAACAGCTTTATACCAACAAGTTGGACAACTTAAGTGTATGGACAAATCTCTACAGAAACATAATTTACCTAAACTAATTCAAGACTATAAAATCCAAATAAGCCTAAACCAGAGAAATTAAATTATTAATTTAAAATCTTGCTCAAAGAAAATATCAAGCCCAAATGGCTTCAATGGTGAATTCTAACAAATGTTTAAAAAAGAAATAGTTCTAATTCTTCACAAACACTTTCAGAAAAGAGTAGCAGGAAACTCTTCCAAACACATTCTATGAACCTAGTATTCCCCTGATACAAAAATCAGGTAGACATCTCGTGAACAGAAAAATCTGACTGATATCCCTCATCAATATATGTGAAAAAAATCCTTAAATTTTTAGCAGGTTTAACCCAGAAACATAGTAAAAGAATTATGTTCTATCTCTAAGTGGAATTTAACCAGGGAACATAAGATTTAGTGTTTAAATATCAACTAATATAATATACTAAATTAATAGAATAATAACCAAAATTCATGTAAGTATCTCAGGAAATGCAAAAAAGTCTTTAATAAAATTCAACATTCATGATAAGAACTATTATCAAACTAGTTATGCAAAGGAATTTTTTTAACCTGAAAAAGGTACATCTACACACAACCTATTGCTCATATCGTACTTAATGATAAAATATTGAACATTTTCCTGCTAAGATTGGGAATAAAGACAAGCATTGTTATTTCTTTTATTCAACTTTGCATCAATGTCAGTTAGTTTAATAAGGCAAGAAAAAAAATCAAAGGCATATCAGTTGGAATGGAAGAAAAAAAACTGCCTTTATTTACAAACATTATAATCTTGTATGTAGAAAATCCTAAGAAATCTACACAAAAAATCTGTTAGTATTAATAAAAAAAATTTAGCAAGGTACAGAATACAGAAATGTATAAAATCAATTGTGTTTCTATATATTAGCAAAGAACAATCCCAAAATGAAATTAAGAATTCTATTTAGAATAATATCAAGAATAAAATACTTAGGAATCAATCTAACAGAACAAGTGCAAGACAGAAATTGTACAACAAACACCACAAAATATTGCTAAATAAATAGAAATACATTTTACATTCATGAATTATAGATTCATTATTATTAAAATAACAAGTCTCCCCAGAATGATCTATAATTCAACATAATACCTGTAATATACTCAGGAGGGATTGTTTTTGTAGCAATAGACAAGCTAATTCTGAAATTCATATGAAAATGCAAAGAAAATGGAAGAGCTGAAACCATCTGGAAAAAAAGGAATAAGTCAAAGGATGTATACTACTCATTTTCAAGCTTACCATAAAGCTACAGTAATCAAAACATTGATTGTCAGAAGATGGGCAAAGAGATCAATGGAACTGAACTGAGAGTCCAGAAATAAAGCCTTACCTTTACAGTCAATTGATTTTTGACAAATGTGCTAAGTCAGGTCAATGGAGGCAGGATAGTCTTTCCAACAAATGGCATTGTGACAATTAGATATTCATATGCAGAAAAAGAAAAAAATGTTGATGATACATCATACTGTGTACAAAAATCAACTCAAAATGAATTATAGACTTAATGTAGATATAAAATTATAAAACTTAGAGGAGAAAACATAAGGAAAAAACTTTAGTTATATTGAATTGGGTATAGAATTCTTAGATATGACACCAGGAGCATAATCCATCAAAGAAAAGTTGGATAAATGGGACTTTATCAAAATTAAAAATTTGCTCTTGTAAAAACCAGTGAGGAAAAGAATAGGACAAGGCAGTCACTGAGAGAAAAAGGCTGTAAAACATAGACCTGATGAAGTACTTGCTTTCAGATATATAAGAAACTTGAATAACCCAATAATAGGAAGACAATCCAATTTAAAAATGGCCAAAAGATTCGAAGACCCTTCACCAAAGAAAACAAGGAAAAGCTAATAAGTGCATGAAAAAAAAAATGCTCACATCCTTAGTTACCAAAGAGATGCAACTTAAAACCAAATTGAGTTACATTGAACCCTCATTAAAATGACTAGATTAAAAAAAAAAAAACAATAACTCTTCTATGGAGGCATAGAAGCCTGGTCCACGTGGAAATGAAATATGATTGAGCCATTGTGGAAACAATGTAGCAACGTCTGATAAAGTTAATCATATATGTACCATACAATCAGCAATTCCATATCCAGATATCTACACAAGAGTTTCTAAACATGTGTCCACACAGAGACTTACACATTCACAGCAGAATTACACAAAATAGCCCAAATCCAGAAACAATCCAAATGTCCATCAACTGAAGAAAGGAAAAGCAAACTGGTCTAGCCATGCAATAGACAGCTATTTAAAAAAGAAAAGGAGCCAACTAGTGATACAGACTACAACATTAACACATTATGCAAAACATTATGTGAGAGAAGCCACACACAATGTGCTACATATTGTATCATTCCATTTATATGAAATTTCCAGAAATGGAAAATCTGGAGACACAGAAAACCAATCAATTAGTGGTTGTCTGGGGTTGAAAGGGCAAGCAGAATTGACCATAAGTAGGCACAAAGAAACATTTTGGGGTGATAAAGTTATTCTAAAATGGGATCATAATGATGACTATATGATTCTGTACATTTACTAAAAATCATTGAATGGAATACTAAGAATAGGTGAGGTGAGTTTTATAATGTGCAAATTATCCCTCACTGAGTTGTTTTTTTGTTGTTGTTGTTTTGTTTTTTTAAAGGAGGAGATATGACTTGGACCTTAGGTCTCAGAAGAGAGGTGATAATAAGGGATGGCAGGTAGTGAGGACATTCCACCCACAGATGAGGGAGATCGGGGTCCTGATTCAGGGCACCTCATAGATCAATAAATCCATGAAGATAACACTTGGTTCATTTTCCACCATGGACTATTACTGCAGATCTCTCTTCTGTAGGAAATCCTGAGAAGATGTGATAGAATGTTTGCATTCATATCTCCTGAGGCCCTTGGCCTACAGACACCTAACTCTACTGCTAAGGTCCCCGAGCCTGCGCTCCAAGCTGTCCCTTGAAATGCAATCCTTTCTCCCTGGCTATTCCCCCTGTGATGGAAATGGGAGTGAGGAGAAGCATATCACTTCTTAGAGGTCATTCTAGGTAACTCATCTGTCCAAAGTTACACCCACAGCAAAGTCCTTGCAGGGGTGCCCCATGATTTGTCCCCAGTGACTTCTCTGAACTTTTCTCTTAATGCCTTCCCCTGTCTCCCTCGGCTCTAGCCACATCCTTCCCCTCGGTGTCCCCCAGCTCACCAGGCATGTCCTACCTCAGGGGGTTTGCCTGGCTATTTGCCCTGCTTGGAATGCTTTCCCCAAATACCCACACGCTAACCCTCTCACTGAACTTCAGGTGTTTCCTCAACAGTCTCCATTTCTGAGGGATCTTGTCTGATGGCCTTACCTCCCAGTCAGCTTGCCCTGCTTTGGGTGCTCCGAGCTACTTACCACCATCTGGCACATTTTGTATCTTCTGTTGTATCTTCTTTACTGTCTATTTTAGGTAGACAATTCATCTAAGGATTGTCTTTAGAGTCTTTAGAATCTAAGCATACATTCTCTTTACCATAAAATATGTCCTTATGTTCTTGACTCTTTGGAATATAAGCTCCATGAGGGCAGGATTTTGGCCTGATTTTTTTCTCACCTCTTCTCCCAGAATCTGTGACAGTGCCTCATTCAGTAGGTGGAATAACTATTTGTGGAATGAACAGACAGCCAACAACTGGAGGACAAACAAGCACCCGTGGGTGGAGCTTGAGCCAACTGGCTCCTTCAGGGCACTCAGGGTGTGGCCCTAGAGGCCCTTTAAACCTGCATCACTTTTGGGGCTCAGGAAGTACTGTTCCCTCACCACCATGCCCACCCCAGTTACTCATCCCATCAGCAATACTTCACCCCATCTCAGGCCAGTGTTCAGTGATGTTTTCACCCGGTTCTTCACACCTGACCTTCTTAGAGAGTTGATTAAAAACAGCTCCCAGGACTCACACCACTCCCTCGGCCGCTGCTCTTCGGATTGCCGTATTTTTCACTTTGCCGCTTGAATTGTGCAAGGCTCTTCTGCGTTTCTGACTGGTAGAATGGACTGCCTCTGACTTGTCACTGTCTGCTAAGAACCAGCAACCCGAACCTGACAACCACGCAACCGTGGCATGCTATTTAAACACCCATGCTCTGGTGGGAGTATGGTTTCCTCTCTCTTCTTGCTTTGCTAGCCCAATGTGCTGCTCCCCACAGTTCCCAAGGATGCATAGCTGTACCCACCCTCATTGGGGCTCTGTTTTACACCCATGGCTTGCTGGAGAACCACCTACAGTGCCAATCTCTTTGTCTAACTCAAGGTGTAAAAAAAATCTTTGAAGACTGATTTCCCCAAAGAAAAGTAGAACAATCCTAATGTAAAATTACTACGTTTCAGTCCCACCAGCAGGCATCTAGCTTTTAATCTTTTATTTATTGTACACATTCTTTCTGTACCTACACACACACACACACACACACACACACACACACACACACTTCCTTGCTTATTTGTTTGTGTTTAGTTTTTTTAGTTTTCAGTTCTATGTACTGGGGCTGAATTCTGTTTCCGTTTCTTAGTGATTTATTCGTGTCTTTCCCGAAGACACCACACCCTCCTGAGCTCATTGACCATTCCTCTTCTCTCTCCACACTGTTTTAATATGCAGAGTCTCACCACCAGTGTCACAGTCCCAGCAGCAGTCAGAGCTGCCCTAACCTGGAAGAGGAAATAAAAGAAATAAAGGAAAGGTTGTGGAAATACAATGTGGAGACACAGCCAGCCTTGGAATCACGCCCTCATTCATATTTCATGTATCCAGAAGAACTTTTCTGTATTTCTAATATGTGAGGGTCACTGTGGAGGTAGTTTAAGAAATGCCAAGATATAAAAGATAGACTTTACCTTCAAGGAAATTGTGGCAAGTCATGGATATAGGAGAGATATGAAAGAAAGGGCAGCAGATTATAAGTGGTAAGCACTTGAGTGAGTGGCAGGTTCAAGGGCAAGCTAGCTCACTTTCAGTAGGTCTGTTCGGAGGAGGAATCCCTGAGGCAGTGGCTTAGTGGTGGCATTTGAACTGGCCTTAGAGGATGGATGAGGCTTTGAAAGACAGAGAAAGGGAGGTAGAGGAGAAGGAACTCTAGGGAAAGGGAGTAGTTTGAGCAAAACCATGGAAACAGAAGAGTGTAAATTGTTGAGAACCTCATCAAGGCCAGAGTCTCTTTCTTCATTAGGAGCATCCAGGAAACAGAGCGACAGCCCAGATGCACGAGTCTCACCCAGAAATTCAGTTGGAATATTCTTTCTACTTCTATTTGTAAGGTCAGCTTTTTTCCTATGCCTTTAACTCGGAGGTCATATATTATCTTCTCCAAAAAGACCTTTTCTGACCATCACATCTATTGTAGGACCTCTTCCTGCCAATGTTCTTTCTCTCTCAGCCCACGTTTAGATCTCAACATATGCCATAATTTATAATCATTTTGTTGCTATCTTTGTTTACTTCTCTGTCTCTAATAGTAGCATCTAAAGCCTCTGATAATCGAGACTGTTTCCTTAGTGCCTGAAAAATAGCAGAAGTCCAATGAATATTTTGTTGGTTGAATGAATGAATAGTGAACGAATAAATGGAATTTGCATTATGACTTTTATGAGACTGAAACATAAATTCTTTCATGGGTTCCTTCTTTTATTAAAAAATACTCAAAATTATGTTTTATAACCATACTAGTTTAAATGTTAATATAATCCAACTTGGATTAGGTTCATTTTTTCTTTTGACTTTAAAATAAATTAAAACATCATGGAACTCTAAAAAACATTATGGGACTAGGCAATGTGCCTCTCATATCTGATGGCTAAATCAGCCTTGTGAATAGCAAAAAGCTCATAAAGAATTTGTAGGATGCATGGCTAGACAGATACTACAGAAGATAATTACAGAAGGTCTGGTACATAAGACTTTGAGTTTAGTAAATTTGAACTCTATTTGTCCAGCAATAAAAGTTATGGGAAGATTTTTGAGTGTAAGAAGGTTTCAATATGCCAGAGCCATTGTAGGAAGAAGAACTGTAGGAAGAACAGAGAAGGAAGATGTTGGGAGAAGGTTCCAGAATATGGCCCAGACAGTTCCAGGTGGAAAGGCATCTGAATTGTGGTGTTGATGGTGATGGGGTTTTGGAAGAGTAAAAGCAGGCCTGGGTGAAAGTGTGGACATCTCTCACACCTGATTCTAGGGAGGGTGGATGTCATTTGAAGCTGGACAGAGAGAACCATGTGACTGAACAGAAATAGGGCCATTAGGAGAGAGAAAGTAATTGATGGGGACCTTGATTTGGTTTGGGATTTGTTTCGTGGTAGGGGTGCTAGCAGAATAATCAACTGGAACATTGTAGTAGTCAGGAACTTACAAACATAAGACTAGAATTCTGGAGCTCCAAAATTTGTGAACCATGTTCAGCCAACTTCAAGATTTTTTAAATCATAGTCCATGAATAGTTAAATCCATAAAGAACATGTGTAACGAATCATTCAAGAATTAACTCTCTTGGGGCTGGCTGATTATTCCCAGAACTATTTCTAGTTAAGAGGTTCCCTAAGTCTTCTCCCTTTTTGTTCTTCTAGCTAAGGAAAAGGGCGAGAGTCAAATGAATTATTCTATGACATAGGGTAAATATAGAATTCAACAGGGTAAATATAGAATTCAGTGAGTGTACTCCTACTTTCAATTAAATGAGAACAGGCCATAAATCATGAACATTTTATTTTTAATTAGTAGAAGCTTACACATTTTTTAGTGTGTGTGTGGTACTAGGGATTGAACCCAAGACCTTATGCATACGAGGCAAGCACTCTACCAACTGAGCTATGTTCCTAGCCTAATGTTCTTAATTCCATAAACCTGATAGGCAAGTGCAAGGCCTGCCTCATTTCAACAGGTTCCAAATAAGAGAAAGTTGATTGGGAGAAGAGCAACTTCAGCAGTAGAGGCTGAGGAATTACTAGAACTTGTGGTTCCCGGTCTCAAAATGTGCCTACTCTGAAAAAGATTCTTGAATGGGCAATCTCCCCCAAGCTCCATCCCTACTGTAAATGGCTGGGTTGCCATGGGTTTTTAGTATTAGAATGGGGCTATATTTCTGGAATGATTGGAGCAATAGCTATGTCTCTGGGTTGGGTTTGAGCAATCTATTCCTTTTCAACCAAGTTCTGAGTTATTCAAACATACACATTTTACTATGAAAGCAGGAGCAGGAGGTGTTATCATAAGTGTCTGTATCTTATTAACTAATATGTGCCTCTGTTGCCCTGTTTGGAAAATGGAGGGAATATTAGCGTGAATTTCAGAGGATCGCCATGAGGATTAAATGAGATGGCCAGTATTTAGAAGAGAGCACCTGTTTCATGGTCAACTCTCAATTAACGTTGATTTTCATCTCTTTGTCATGGTAGTTCTTGTTCAGACGCTTTCCCTTATCTACTACACTTTCCCCGAGACTGGAAATTTTACATGATCTGCATCAAAATCACTAAAGAACTTTTTGCATGTAGATTCTTGGTTCCTACCCTAGAACCATGGAATAGTGATCTCTTGGAATGGGGTCGAGAATGTTGCATTTGATCAACTTTTATAAGAGATATTTCATCTCCGTGGAGTTTGAGTCCACTGGTGTACTGGATTTATATGAAGCATGGATGAAATTTGGATTAATATAAAGCATTCTACCTGAACTAGTTATGAAATAGGTTCCGACATCTAGAACCCCAAGACATGCAATAGAGCTGCAATGTCCTGTTCAAGACACGGTGGAGCTATACCACTCTGCAGACCACCTGATCCCTGTTGCACCCCTATCCTGTTCTGGAACCCTACCTCATGACCTGTCATGACCAAAACCCAGCCTGCAGTTGCTGGAGAGAGCCTGCCACAACAGCCAGCTTTCCTAGAAGGAAGTCTAAATGTCTAGAGAGCCTGGAACATGCTTTGAATGCACCTGTCACTGCCTCAATCAAGTTACATACACAACCTGCATAATTCCCGACAGCTCCTGACTATGAATTATCTGCTGCCCTGGCACATCAGCTTATCAGATGATTTAATTTGGACTCCAACATTCCGAGGTGGTCCACTCAAATTTAACCCCTTTAAGCAACCTCTTCCCAGAGCAGCTAATGCATGTCTCATATTTAAAGTATGAAAATCTTGCTACATCATCATAGCCATCACAGTACAAAACAAAAGTCCCATAGGACTGCAAGGATGGTTGTCAAGGTACTTTCCCATCTACTATCCAGCATTCTTTTACAGTGGGAGTTAGAAAAAACAGGTGTTTCTTTGCTTTGTAGAAAACAGAACCTCAAGGAGTTTATGAGATTACCTAAATTTACCCAACAGATTCTAGGCTAACATGACACATGATTCTTCTTTTTTGGGGGGAGAGGGGAGTACTAGGGATTGAACTCAGGGGCACTTGCCTACTAAGCCACATCCCCAGCCCTATTTTGTATTTTATTTAGAGACAGGGTCTCACTGAGTTGCATAGCACCTTGTTTTTGCTGAGGCTGGCTTTGAACTCATGATTCTCCTGTCTCAGCCTCCTCAGCTGCTGGGTATTCAGGCATGCACCACGGCACCTGGTCAAACATGACACATGATTCTTGATGCTCTGATCCCTGGGCAGGGGCTTGGGCTGTTAGCCCACACTGCCTCCAGCTGTCAGATCATTGGTGTGGAGAAGAGATTAGGAACGCTGGTCTTGGACCACACTTTATACCTTGACTCCAACACCCACCATCTTTGTGGCCTTGAGAAAAACCCACCTCACCTCAGGATGTCGAATGCAAATGACTGTGTGGCCCATACTTCACACTTGGTAGTCGTTACATGTTATCATCATTGCTATTATTAGCTACAGACTGACAGTGATGGTCGTTCTGACCAATATAGCTAAGTTTCTAGTAGAAGTCTATCTCTTATTTTACAATAGATAAAAAGAATAAGATAAAAAATAGTTATTCATTTCCATTTTTGTCTCTCTCTCTCTTTTTTTTTTCTTGGTAAAACTGGTGGATTGAACTCAGGGCCCATGCAAGCTGGTCAAGTGTTCTACCACTGAGCTATACCCCGAGTCCTGCCCCCACATTTTTTTTCTTAAATAAAATAGAGAAACCCTTTGGAACTTATTCTTCAATCGTCAAGAACTTCAATCTAAATTATCACTCTATGATAGTATACTTGACATCAGGAATAGATCTTTTTTTCCTCCCAGAGAAACAAACTTAAAATTCACCCTCGCTCCAAATCAAATGAATCCAGTTACTTTGTTTTGTTCAATTAGCTTCTTGGCCAGTATGGAAAATAAGTGCACAAGAGATAACACCAGGTCAGAGGAGTGGGTGAGCTCTGATCAGCCAAGGAGAAGTGAGTTGGACGAATTTCCCTGATACATGCTTGGCTTGCTGAATTGGTCCCTGACTAATTTCTCAACAACATCAAGAAATTCAGAATGAATACACTAAGTAAAGAAACAAATAAAAATATTGGTGCCCAGGGAACTATTTGCCTTGGATGATGTAACTCTAACTTTCAGTTAATTACAGTCATGGAGATTTTATGAACAACAATTCACTTCACTGCCACTACCAAAGATGTATTTTGTTCCAGGTACAACACTTACTGAGAACTTAATAGGCCCTTAGGGGAGATTGCAAAGTGAAGGAGACAGGGACCATGGAGATTCTAGGTACAGAACCAACTTCTAGCAGAGGCAGTATCCCAAGGATAAAGCTTAGCATTAACACAGAAAGCACTCTCTGTCCTAATGAGCATGAACCTCTTCCTGCCTGCCACTACCTGCCCCATCCAATGCCCCGGAAGCACCTGGTAGCATGGGAATTCCTGAGTCCAGGGAGGACCAATGAAGTGTGACACAACAGTTATAGAATCAGAGTGGCCATAATGCAGAGAAGTGACCGTGAGGGGAATGGAACTTCAAAAAAGAACTTGTGAGAAAGCAAAACTATGGCTGGGTATGGTGGTGCATGCCTGTGACTCCAGTGGCTGAGGAGGCTGAGGCAGGAGGATCGCAAGTTCAAAGCCAGTCTCAGCAACTTAGCAAGGCCCTAAGCAACTCAGAGAGACCCTGTCTCTAAATAAAATATTAAAAAGAGCTGGGAATGTGGTTCAGTGGTTAAGCTTCCCAGGGTTCAATCCCGGGTACCAAAAAAAAAAAAAAAGAAAAGAAAAAGAAAGAAAGAAAGAAAAGAAAGCAAAGCTATTTCAAACGATAGTCTCAGTGGCACTATATTTAAGGTGGGGAAAGTATATAGAACTAAAAACCACATGAAAGTATGGAAGGGCCAGAAATATCATGATGGGAACTATGATGAAATAATATACAATTCTTTAAACTAACAAGTTTATGGGTTGCAAACCTGTGGAGATGTTCATATAAAACAATGTAAAATGGAGAGTCACAATGGAAAGCTAAAATTAATTTATGTATTTACACTGAAATGTTGAACAAAATGTTATAAGAATATGTCACAACCTGAAAGATTGGAATCTTTATGGATTCTAGCCTGTATCACTTTTTTATTTCTTTGTTTTTTTATTCTAATTTGTTATATTTGATAGCAGAATGCATTACAATTCATATTGCACATAGACAGCACAATTTTTCATATCTCTGGTTGTATATAAAGTATACTCACACCATTCCTGTCTTCATACATGTACTTAGGGTAATGATGTCCATCTCATTACACCATCTTTTTTACCCCCAAGCCCCCTCCATTCCCCTCCCAACCCTTTGCGATATCTAGAGTTCGTCTAATCCTTCCATACTCCCCCTCCCATAGCCTGTCTCACTTTAAATGAACCTCTGGACCCTGTTGCTAGATTTCTTTAGCAAGGTCGTTTTCTCAGTCTGGTAACCTCTATTTCATGCTTCCTCCCCTCTCCAAACTTCTAAGTCCCCTCGTAACAGAACCCCAGGAGCTGTCTGGGACTCTCCCTCTGCCTGCTCACATCTGGCAGCACCATACCTGACTTCCATAAGGTCTTTTGGATCTTTGAATTTGCCATAGTCTTGAGGTCTTAATTCTTCTATGCATTTTCTGCTGCAGGGAAAGCCTTGCATCAAGTTGGTGAAAACTTAAGTGTCATATTTATAGGCTTCCACTATTATCCTCACTCTTGGGGGACCTGCATTTCCCCTTCATAGCACTTCACACACTCTTTAATTATCTATGTATTTGCATGATTATGGTTCCACTGTGTCTCTTTCCCCTGCATAGATGGTGAGTTCCAGGAGGAATGTGATGGTAAGTTTTATGAGTTAGTCTGATTGGGCTATGGGGTGCCCAGATACTTGGTCCAACATTATTTGGCATGCTTCTATGAAGGTGGTTTGAATAAGGTGAACTCTTTGTTTTCTTTTTCTTTTTTTGAGATGAACATTTGAATCAGTAGACTAAGGAAAGCAGATGCCTCCCTAACATGCCAGGCCTCATCCAAGCAGCAGAAGGCATAAATAGAACAAAAAGGCTGACCATCCTACAGATAAGAGAGAATTCTTGCCTGATTGCCTTTGAACTGGCACAGTGGCTTTTCTCCTGCCTTTGGACTCAAACTGAAATAATGGCTCTTTCTGGGTCTTGAGCCTGCTGGCCTTCAGTGACCACACCACTGATTCTCCTGGGGTTTCCACAGCTGACTCACCCAGCAGACCTTGGGACTCACCCACGTTTACAAAAATTGCATGAAACAATTACTTAAAATATAGCTCTTTCTATAAATATATACACCCTTTTGGTTCTGTTTCTCTAGAGAACTCCGACTAATATAAGTAATATCTGGACTGTTCACAATAATACACCTTACCTACCATCCGTGCAGTGCTGGTCAAGCTGGTTGTTTCATAAAACTTCACTGAAGGAATATATGAATGTATATGTGTATGCATGGGCAGACAGATGAATAAAGTGATGTGAATATAATTTAATATTCATTAAATTTTAATTTTTCCACAAAACACTATGTGGCATATGCAGACTATTGAATACATGTGTTCACTTGAGTAGTATTTTTCAAAGCATTTTCATATTACAGCAGTGTTTATTATTATTATTATTCTTAGATCCCTTTGACGGTAGACATCATTCCAACTTCATATTTGAGGAAATGGAAGTTCAGAGAAATTAACAGATTTGCCAGTGCTCCTATCGTGAGCCAAATGGCAAAGGCTGAAATTGAGACCTGATAAATTCAGACCAAGGATGTGGATCTTCTGCTTCTGTAGGACACTGTGTCCACTGCAGGGTGTTGGAGAACATGGAGGGCTGGAAGGCACAGAGACATTATCCTGACGGGTCTCTCTGCAGTTCGGGAATGGTAGGAGGTGACAGTGGTCTGGTCTGGGGAAAGGTCCTGTGATATTGGAATGATGAGGTCATGAGCAGTGGGCAATGAGCCTTAGACATGGCTCTCAGGTCCCTCTTTCACATGTAATCCACAGTTGTCATGGCCACATTTTCAGTGAAGTTCTGGTGCTCGTGTAGGAGTCATATCAATCTCTTAATTATAACTCACAGGTGGCTCCATAAACACCCAATTTAGATGTAGGACAATGGAATGGGAAGCACATGGGTTGAACCCAAAGGTGTGGTTGGAGAAGTCAAAGGACAGAGAAAGGTCCAGGAGAGCCAGTAGGTATATTCCCACAGTCTGTCACTCTGGCAAAGCCATGACCTTGTTACCCTATTATTTGTCCTATTTGAACATTCACAAAAGACACAAGCTCAAAGAGCAGAGCTGTGATAGGGGAGGAAGGATGATATAAAACCACCCGTAACCAAGGGAAGGCCTGATTCTCAGCTTGGATGCAGAGAACTCCTCCCGGGGCCCTGAGCGCCTAGCGCACCTTTTCATCATTCGACTTTCACATCCTGTTGAAGCCTTCATCTTCTTTTCAGCCCCTGTCTGCAGCAGCTTTCTACAAAGAGCTTGATGACAGCTCAGTCTGCTGGGAAAACCACAACCTCCCTTTCCTCCTCAGAATCATCTTTGGACTGTGACACTCAGCATCCTTAATGAGGTGGGGTTTGCAAGGCCAGCAGTACAGGGGCTGGTTACCTCCGTCCTGACAGCTTCTGAGAGTCCAGCAGCTGCCTCCAAGCCCAATGCTGAGATTCACCGGACAACGACAACCCGATAACCAGGAGCTGAACGCTCGTTGGCCTCTCATGATTTTTGCATTATTAAATTACTAAATTTTTATATTATACTTTCACAGTGCTAAAATCATAACAGTTACTTGAGGGACACAGTATAAGAAGATTAAAACAAATCCAATAATGAAAATAGCTACTCTTTTTACGCTTTGTCTAAGTTACATTTTTCATTTCTCAATAATCTATTTTCCTAATAAGGAAAATGAGTTTCAAGAGACACTTACCCAGCAGGGCAGGGAGTTGGAAGTTGGGAATTAAGAGTCTCTTGGCACTGAGGTTATTGGTTGGCTGTGTGGCCTTAGGTGAGTCTCTTTATCTCTCTGGGATTTAGTTTCATTTCTGGAGATAGGAAAAGAGCAAGTTAGACTTGAATATGGAATAGATCCTCTCTTGCTCTAAGGGTTCTCACGTTGAGTTTCATTGCTTTTCTTCGTCAATGATTATTCTCGTTCTTGTTTGGGTTTTTTTTTGTTTCTTACTTCCCTTAACTTTCTCCTCATCCAATTCTCAAGTTGTCACCTTTCAGAGAGCTTTTCCCTGGCTAGGCTAGTCCTGTGTAAACTCCTGCCCGCTGTCCTCCACTTGTGGTCATAGCTGATGGTTTCCTTTTCTTTTTTAGCTCATTTTTCTTTTCCCTTTCCTTTCTAAACTTTTGTAATTAACACGTATTAATTGTACGTATCAATGCAGAACGGTCCGCCATCCCAACACGTTCCTACAGCATGCACTGATCAAATCAGGGTCATTCGTATCTTTTCTTCATGTTTGGAACCTTCAAGCTCCTCTTTCCTAGGTCCTCATAAAATGTATAATAGGTCATGGTTAACCGTAGCCACTCCACTGGGCTGCATTACACCACAACATAGTCTTTCTATCTAACTGTGTCATCCAACCTCTCTTTATCCCTCCCTGCCTCCCACTAGTAGTGCCTAGTAAGCACTACTCTACATCCAGGTCAACTTTTTTTTAGCTCTTACATATGAGAAAGAAAATAACAAAGCAGGAGACATCACAATACCTGATTTCATGACCTACTACGGAGCCATAGTAACCAAAACAGCACAGTGCTGGTGTAAAACCACACACATGGGCCAATGGGATGGCATAGAGAGCCCCAAATAAGCCACACATCTACAGCCAACGGATTCTTGACAAACGCACCATAAACCTACACTGGAGAAAGGACAGCCTCTTCAACAAATGGTGCTATGAAACTGACAAGACTGAAACTTGACCCGTATCTCCCACACTGTACAAAAGTCAACTCAAAATGGGTCAAGGACCTAAGGTCCATGTAAGCCATACTAGTTTTTAATTGACTAATGCTTTTTAACATATGTCCCCAAAAACATAGGAGACAAAAGCCAGAATAAGCAAATGATATTATACCGAACAAAGAAGCTTCCTCACAGCAAGGGAAACTATCAACAGTGAAAGGCAACCTACAGAATGGGAGAAAATATTTACCAACTATTCATCTAACAAGGGATTAATATCCAAAATACATGAAGAACTCAAAACCTCTAACAATGAAACAGCAAGTTCTCCCATTAAAAATTGATTTGATTTTCTTCATGGAACTTTTTTTTTTTCTTCCTTTTTTCACTCTATTGCTTCCAAAAGAATGGCAGCCCTATGAGCCCGGGATGTGTCTGTGCCATTCATACCTGATCACCCGTGCGGGAGCTCCTTTGTCATGCTCCTTACAAAGCCTAAATACCTGGTGTTATTGCCACAAACTGGCCCCACTTTCCCACGAGGAACAAAGTCAATAATCAATAAACATTTATTGATTGAATTGGTGAAAAAATCCAACTGTTTGCAAGTACTTTGGATTCTACCACAGAAAATTCTGGAACTCTGTGGTTCAATATGGTAGTCAATGGTCACATATGACTATTTAAATTTAAATTAATTAAAAGTAAAAATCCAGGACCTCAGCCTCTCTACCACTTTTCAAATACACAAGAGCCATTCGTGGCTCCTGGCTTGCCTAACATAGAGTGAAAAACAGAACGTTTCCATCCCTGCAGAGAGTTCTATTGGAGAGTGCTGGTCTACCTTCTGACCCTTCTTCTCCATCTCACCGTAATTGCTCACCTGGATTCTTGCAGTACCCTCTTCATGAGCCTGACAGTGGTTTGTTTCACACAAGTTCTTTTTCCACATGGCTTTCTTCACTTATTTATGCCAGCTACCGTGTTAGGCACAGAGGACCAACTGGGGCCTGAGTCAGATCTGGTCCTGATGCAATGAACTTACAGGCCAGTGATGATGTGTGCATGCCACCCCTGAGCTGAAGAGCAAGTTGGATCCTCTTCCCCAAAGCATCTCAGTGTCCCAGATCCCTGTGCTGTGCTTGGGAGATTCAGCAGAGCCCACTTTGCTGTGTCTGGAGGGATTTAGCTGAAATGAGGGTGGTAGGCATGCAGTGCAGGGTGGGGCATATGTGTGGGGTGCACTGTGTGGGAGTGGGGTGTGTGTGTGTGTGTGTGTGTGTGTGTGGTGGGGTGTGGGGATGTGGACTGTGTGGGCAGTTGCACTTGTGCCTTTTGGGCCTTGAGTTGGGTCTCATGGTGCTCGGCCCCATCCCTTTCTGGCAGCTTCTGACTGGCACTCCATCCTCTCACTTTATGCTCTTCCCTGATCTCTGCCTACCCAGTCATACCTCAGTGCTTTTGCACAGGACCAACCCTCAGTGAGATTTTCTTTGTTTAACCTATGAACGCTCACTTCAAATTTCACTCTATGAATCCTTCCCAGCCATCCAGAGATGTCAGGGGCTCTTTCTCTCTATGTGTCTGTGGGTATCTGTACTAAGCCCAGTACATCGCTGTGTTTACTCTAATGAGCCCCCTCCAGCAGACCAGATTTCCTCCAGGGAACTCTGTATCCATCATTTGATCCCCAGTGCAGGAGATGTAATAGGTCCCCAATCAATGATTTTGGACAAATGATGAATGAACCATGAAGAGATGGATAAAGTGAGTGAATAAATGTACAGATGTAAAAGTGTCCGAGCCATCTGCATCTCCCCAGGGAGTCTGCCTTGGTGCCAGACTCAACACAGAGGAAAAAGACCGTCATTGTCTGTTACTCTTATCAAAGAGAAAATCTTGGTTTCCATCTTAACATTTTTATTTCCTATCGTCAATGTTCCCTTCACCCTATTTTCACAGAGGACACACCTTTTATATGCACCCACAAACTTTCCTTTGTGGCTGGCCACAATTCTAGAGAGATCATTCACTTCATTTCCGAATACAGAGACCTAAGGTGCTCTTGCTTCTAATTGGGGAAGTGACTCTCTGATATCAAAATTCTCACCAGCCCCTCCTAACTTTTACTTAAGAATCTGAATCAAAACTGTTTTATAAGAAGTACACAACATTTTCATTAAATGATACCAATCGGAAGCAATCTTAACGTTTCTTAATTTTCCCCAGCTTGTAAAAAACAAGCAAACTAAAGAGGAAACTGTGGCATTGTTAGACAGAGGTTCTCTCCAAGGTGCCCTAGAGGTGCCCTTCCATTCACCCACCCAGATTGTTGTTTTATAGTTCTGCAGAGGAAAGAAAGGGGAAGTCCCTGGCATCCCTTAACAAGCCAGGTCAGGAAGCCAAACATTGACTAACACATTCAACTAGTTTGTGTGCTTTCTGAGATTCAAATAGATTATCCTGATCTTTCAGGGTATGTTTAAATAAGTAGATTGATTAACTCCCTCCCCTGTTCTTCCGGTGACTCTGAGGTACATCTTCAGAGAAGGGACCTGGGAATGTTTACCAAAAGTAGACAATTCCAGCTTCTTATTGCTCTCCCTTGAACTTGAAGCTCTGAGCCTGTCACTAGAGGTTGGGGGGGACAAAGAGGGTTAGAACACACCTAGAATCACCACTCCCTAGGATGACTAATGTTAACTTTGCTAGTGTCGATCATGCAAGGACAATATGCCATCATCATGACACCCTGGTTGCTAAAATCTTTTACTAGTCACTTATTCAGTGATTAAGATGCTAAGCCAAATCTACCTCTCGTTAAGTCTCTCTGTGTGTGTGTGTGTGTGTGTGTTAAAACTTCTGGTTCTCAGTAGATATTAAACCACCACAGAGCAGGTGTGTCTGTGAAAGCTAAAGGCTTGTCAGAGGCTCTGGACTACCCAGCTATGACTTTTCTAGAAATGAGGGAATCTTCTTCAGACTGAGAAATGGTTGCTGACTCTTAAGTACTAAAAAACAAGTGATCTTAATATGAGGCAAGTAGGTTTTCGAGGAAACAGTGTTGTGTGAATCTGGTGTTTCCATGATCTTGGCTTAGCTAAGGTGGCCTGATATCCAGCCTCAAGTCTACATGCAGGCTTAATGAGGACACTGGACATCTTTTGTCCATCTTAGGGAAGACTTTTTAAAAATAAAATCAAGTTAAGTTTCAACCCATGAAACGTAACCACACTTAAGCAAGAACTGCTTGATCATTAAGCTGGTCTGTGTGGCTTTCCCAAAAACAACAGGGAATCTGACAAGTATTGTCTGAGGGACAATTTGTGGAGGAGAGAAAAGAAAGTAAGATCCACACGTAGTCTATGCTCTGCAAGAGGCCACAGTCTAGGTGGGGAGATAATTCACTCACAAAATTATGGTTAATATAGCGTGAGACAGTGTCCACAAGGGCTGAGTGAAAGTCAAACACTCAAAGAGGAGGGAAGATCCCCATGGTCTCTCCATGTTGAGCCTTGAGGTATGGAAAAGGTTTGGGATGAGGGGAGAAGGAGAAGGAGGAAGAGAGGAAGAAGGGAAGAGGGGGAAGTAGAGAAGGAGGAGGGAGAGAAAGAGGGGGCACTTCAAGAAGGGCTACTATACATTTTAAAATTGAGTTTGAAGACAAATGTTATGTGATTCTACTTGTATCAGGTACCTAGACCCAGAGAATAGAATGGTGGTGTCCAGGGGTTGAGGGGAGGGAGGAAGGGGGAGATATTCTTCAATTTCATTTTGGGAATATGAAATCATTCCAGAGATGGGAGATGGTAATGGTTGCAAAACAATGTGAAGGTACTTAAGGCCACTGAAATGCACTCAGAACAATGGTTAAAATGATGAAGCTCATGAATATTTAAAAGAAAAATGCTTAGGGGAGACAACCATCTGTCCCTAGAAGAGACAGGATGGATTCATACTGAAGGCTTTTGATTGCCGCAGTCTGGCTGGGCACAATCAGGAGCCACTTGTCAAAAGAAACTAACTTTATTTTTAGAACCACACACGCCAAACAAAACAGCCTCTCAGGAAAAACCCTCAGAGCCTCAACTGTCACCACTGGCTTTCCACAAGCCTCTCTCTCCCCCACCAGCTTCTCTCCCCCTCCCACAATCCTCCTGCTCTTGAGGCAGATTGGCTGGGTCACGTGGGCGGAGCCAAAAAAGTCCCCCAATGAGCAGCTCCGTGGTCTGAAAGGGCAGGGAAACAGCCCAATGAGCATCACCGCAGAGGAGCCAATCAGCTAGATGTTGCTGGGGCCGCTGTGAGCCAATCATCAGCCGGAAGCTGGAAGTTTGCTGGCAGCTGGAAGTTTGCTGGGGCCCCTTCGGCTGTGGCTCTCAACATTTGATCTTTTTCTTCTATGACTTCATATTAACTACATGTACAACCCATGTGACAGCAGATGTGAAATGATTAAATATAATCCACTCCTGGGGTGCTGCACATCAGGAGGGTATTTAGTGGCTGTAGTTAGCTCCCCAACAACTCTCCTCCTTCGTAACACATAAAATCCACTTTCACTGTAGAAGCCAGTTAGGTTCTCAGTTTCTTGAAGGTAAAGAATAGACTTGTGACCTATTCTGGCCCATAGTATTTAAGGGTAAATCTCCTAGGGAGCATATTCTTCAAAAACTTTTCCTCCTATTTAAGAGAGAAAGAGAAATAATTCCACTAAGATGCACCCTCTCCTTGCCTTCCTTTCGATATTGCTGTGAAATGACATAATGTCCAGCTAAAGATGGCTGGGGCGCCATTTTGCATCCACAGGCAAGAGCTAAAGAATTACAGAAAGTCAATAGGGAGTCCTAATAATCTCATTACTGTATTTAACCACCATCAAAAATTAGACCCTTCATTGTTTAAACCACTTTTATTGTTGCATTCTGTCTGCTTGTAGATCCTACCAATAGAATATGACATTACCAAGTAGCCCTGTGGCACATTGTGGTGACTCCATATTCAGCTGGAGTTCACTCTTTCCTCCAAAAAACCACCATGTTTATTGATTTTTTTTCCCTTCATTTCATGGCAGGCAAGTGAAAGAATGCATAGAACATGGCACCAGGACAAAAAGAACATCAAGCACTGGGTTTGGAAAGATACCGTACCATCAGGAGGCAAGTGGGTGGTGAACAGAGTGAATAGCCAGTGTTTTGGTGTTTTGCCTTGTCTTGGAAAGAATCAAAGTCCTTAAAACTGTGAAAAGTCATATATAAAGGAATGCTGAATAAAAGCACTTAGGACAAAGACTAAGGACTCTGAAGATGATAAGGTCCAAAAGCAAGCAAAAGCAGTAATAGTCCAGTGAACACCAAAGGGAGGCTAACAATACAAGCTAAGAAGAGAATCAGGAGGTTCCAGAAAAAGAAAAACCCAACATCTACACCAGGCCACTGTCTTTTCTCAACCCAGCTTTATAGATTTTCTCAGCCATGCTTTTTACTTTTCTTATAAAGACCTAAGCTAAAGTTCCCCTGGACATACTGGTATAGATTCTTATGGTCTGTGTGGAACTGCTTTGATTCTTGAAATAAAGATTCCGGTGTTCTTCATGGAGAAATGCAGTTGGGACAAATCTGTTGTATCCTTCACTTCTCTTTCAATGGCTGAAACTATAAATGTATTTTTTTTTCCCAAATCATGAAATAAAAAAAGATTCTGGTGTTCTTGTATCAGAAGATAGAAAAATTATCAGGTTAGACATCTTTCTAGGGCTGTTACAATTCATATGTTTACTAAGCACTTTTATCAGCTAGTTCTATGCTAGCCGCCTGTAAAGGTGATTAAAGAGGCACAAACAAGGAAGGGAAGACAGCTCCATCTGTCCATTAAAGATGCTGGCAGCCCTGAGAGAGAGGTCCAGGCATGGGCCAATCTGTCACATCCCAGCTGTGCATGTTCTACGGCACTTTAAAAAAATTTATTGGTGCATACTAATTATGCATAAAAGTGACATTCTTTGTGACATATTCATCCTTTCAGATAAAATAATTTGATCAACTTCCCAAGCACCTCCCCTTTCCCTCCCTTTTTCCACAACCCTGATCCTTTCCTCTACTTCACCATTCTCCCTTCTGTTTTCATGAGGTGTCTTTTTTATTTTTTTTTTCTCTCTGGCTTCCACATATGAGATAAAACATTTGTCCCTGACTTCCTGAGTCTAACTTATTTCATCTAATATAATGCTCTCTAGTTTCATCTATTTTCCTGCAAATGACATAATTTTCTTCTTCTTTATGGCTGAGTAAAACTTCATTGTGTATACAGACCACGTTTTCTTTATCCACTCATCTGTTAGTGGACGTCTGGACTGGCTCCATAACTTGGCTATTGTGAGTTTCACTGCTGTAAACATGGGTATGCAAGCATCTCTATCATATGCTGACTTTAATTTGAGGCGGGCGGTAAATACCAGGGAACCGGATCACCATTCCTAGTCTTTTGAAGAATGTCCTGACTGACTTCCATAATGGTTATATTCATTTTCATTCCTATCAACATTATATAAGAGTTCTATTTCCCCCATACCTTACCAGCATTAATTGTTTCTTGTATTTTCTAATTGCTGCGTTATAATTACACATAATAGTGGAATTCATTGTGCCATATCTGTATATGCACATAACATACTTTCATCAGTCTTATTCTCCAATACCTCCTTGTTCACTCCCCTCCCCATCCTTCTGATCCTCTTGCTCTACTCCACTGGAGTCCCTTCTATTATTATTAATTAATCACTCTTTATTTCATAGTGCATTATATTTGTACTTAATAATGGAATCCATTCTGGCATTTTCATTCTGGACATAGCATAATTTGGTTGATTTCATTCCTCAGGATTTCCCCATGCTTTCTTCTCTTCCTTCCTTCTTGATCCCCTTTCTCTACTTTATTGTTCTCCCTTCTATTTTATTTATTTATTATTTATTTATTTATTTTTGCATTAAAATTCTTAATATACCACTCCCTTCTATTTTAATGAGATTTTATTTCTTGGTTTTTTTTTCTCTCCAGTTTCCACATATGAGAGAAAATATTTGATCCTTGGCTTTTTGAGTCAACCTTATTTCACTTGATGTAATGCTCTCCAGTTTTATTCACTTTACTGAAAGTGACATTATTTCATTCTTCTCTGGGACTGAGTAAAACTCCATTGTGTATATTTTCTTAATCTATTCATCTGTGCATGGACACCTAGGTTGCTTCCATAACTTGGTTATTGCCAATTGCATTGCTGTTAATCAATGTGTGCATATATCACTATATTATTTAGTTCTTTGGGGTAAATATCAAGGAGTGAGAAACCTGGGTTACATGGTGGCTCCATTCCTAGTCTTTTGAGGAACCTCTGTGATGATTTCCATAGTGGTTTTACTAATTTGCTGTTCTACCAACACCGTAAAAGGGTATTTTCCCCCCTGCATCCTTACCAGAATTTCTTGGTATTGATAATCGCCATTCTAACTGGAGTGAGACAGATCTTGATATAATTTTGATTGGTATATCCCTGATTGCTGAAGATGTTGAAGATTTTTTCATATATTTGTTGGTCATTCATACTTCTTCTTTTGAGAAATTTGTGTTTAGTTCATTTTCCCATTTATTGGTTGTTATTTATTGCAGTTCTTGCATGTTTTTAGTTCAGTATATATTCTGCATATTAACCTTCTGTCAGAAGAGTGTATGGTAAAGATTTTCGCCCATTCTGTGGGCTCTTCCTTCACGCTATTGTTTCCTTTACTGTGTAGAAACTTTAAAATTTGATGCCATCCTACTCGTTAATTTTTGGTACTGTTCCTGAGTTTTCGGGATCCTTCGCAGGAAGTCATTGCCTACACCTGCACGATGCAGGGCTGCCCCGTGTTTTCTTCTAACAGTTGCAGTTCTAGTCTAACTCCTAGGTCTGCGATCCAATTTGGATTGACTTTTATGTAGAGGGACAGACAGGGATCTAGTTTCACTCTTCTACATAAGTACATCCACATTTCCCAGCAACATTTGTTAGAAAGGCTGTCTTTTCTCCAATGTATGTTTTTGGCACCTTTGTCAAGAACCAGATGACTGTATCTGTGTGGGTTTGTCTCTGTGTCTTCTATTCTGTATCACTGGTCTATGTGTCTGTTTTTAGGCCAGTACCATGCAGTTTTTGTTGCTATGGATTTGTGGTGTGATTGAAATGAGGTAACGTGATACCTCCAGCATTGATTGCTCTTTTAGCTCAGAATTGCTTTGGCTTCTCAGGATCTCTTATTCTTCCACATGAATTTTAGGATTGCTTTTATACTTCTGTGAAGAATGTTGGTATTTCGATGGAGATTGCATTAAATCTGTAGATCACTTTTGGTAATATGGCCATTTTAACAATATTGATCCTGCCTATCCAAGAACATGGGAGGGCTCTCCATCTTCTGGTGTCTTCTATTTTTTTTTTTTTCAGTGCTTTGCTGTTTTCATTGTACAGCTCTTTTACCTCTGGTTAGATTTATCCCTTGGGTTTTTAAATATTTTGTTTTATTGTTCGTTTTTGAGGCTAAGTGGAATTGTCTTCCGATTTTTTTTCTCTCAAACAATTCAACTGGTGCATAGAAAGCTACTGATTTTTATATGTTAATTGTGTATCTTGATAACGTTACTGAATTTGTTTCTCAGCTCTAGAAGTCTTCTGGTGGAGCTTTGGGGATTTTCTAAGTATAGATAGGTTTCCCTATTTGTATCCTTTTTATTTTCTTATTTTATCTAATTGCTCTGGCTAAAACTTCAAGTACTATATTGAATAGGAGTGGTAAAAGCAGATACCTCTGTCTTGTTCCTGATTTCAGAGAAAATATTTTCGGTTTTCCCCGTTCAGTATGATATTGGCTTTGAGTTTGTCATATATAAACTTTATGATGGTGATTTTTTTCAGGACTTTTATAACGAATGGGTGCTGAATTTTGTTGAACACTTTCTGAATCTATTGAAATGATCATGTGATTTTTGTCGTTGGCTCGTTTTATGTGATTGAGTTGAATATGTTGAGTTACTATTGAATCCTGAAAAGGAGACCAACTTGATCACTGTGTACAGGTTTGTAATGTGTTTCTGAATTCTGTGTTCTCATATTTTATTAAGGATTTTTGCATCTATGTACATCAGTGATATTGGTCTGTAATTTTCTTTCCTTCATGTGTCTTTATCTGGTTTGGGTATCAGGGTGATACTGGCTTCATAGAATGAGTTTGGAGGTATTTCCTCCCTTTCTGTTTCATGAAATAATTTGAGAAGCATTGGCATTAGTTCTTTTTAAAAGTCTGGTAGAATTCAGCCATGGATCCTAGAGTTTTCTTTGTTGGACAGTTTTTTTTTTTTTTTATTTCTGCCTCAATCCCATTGCTTGATATTGGTCTTCTTAGGTTTTCTATATCCTCTTGGTTCAATTTTGGTAGGTTGTATGTGCCTAGAAATCTGTCAATTTTTTCTAGATTTCCCATTTATTGGAATATAAGTTTTAAAAACAATCCCTAATGAAATCTTGATTTCAGCAATGTTTGTTGGGACATCTTTTTTACCTCTAATTTTATTAATTCGGGTCTTCTCTCTTTCTTTTGATTAGTTTGGCTAAGAATTTACCAATAATATTTATCTTTTCAAAGAACCAACTCTTTATTTCATTGATTCTTTGTATTTTTTATTCACTATTTTACTAATTTTTGTTCTGATCATCATTATTTGATTCTTTCTGTTGGTTTTAGAATTGGTTTGTTGTTTTTCTAAGGCCTTGAAATGACCATTAAGTTATTTATTTGGAAATTTTTCTGAATTTTTAAGTAGCACTCAAGCTATGAACTTTCCTCTTAGAATTGTCTTTGTAGTATCCAGAGGTTCTAGTACGTTATATTTCTATTTTCATTTGATTCTAAGAATTTTAAAATTTCTCACCTGATTTATTCAATGACTCACCTGTGACACTTTTAACAGGACCTAAGGTACCACAGGATACACCTTTCCCATACGAAGGGAGTTCCTTGACCTGAGGCAGCTAGATTTAGACACTTCTACAGAAAAAAAAAAAGAGAGAGAGAGAGATTCTATGAAGCCAGTATCACCCTGATACCCAAACCAGATAAAGACACATTAAGGAAAGAAAATTACAGACCAATATCACTGATGTACTATGGCCTACCTGTTTCCTCTTGTACACATGCTGGTTCTTTTAAAAAAGGAACCTCAAGTTCCCTGGCAGGAAGTGATCCTAATGGCTTTGCAAACGCTCCTAGGAAAAATTTGAGTCATGAATGAATGCATACAAATATAGTCATAAATCTGAAGCCCATGTGAAATGTGGCTGATCCCAAGCCTTCCCATAAGGCTCAACTTCCACATTAAGGTTAAACATGGAATTTGCAACTCCAGTTATATCATCTGATTTTGATCAAGGGCAGAGGATATTCTCTCAGCCTTCAAAGAATGTGATATTATTCCCCAGATAGCACACAAACACTCCATGATTTGTGGAGTCCCAATGGAGCTGTGTTTTGCCTCTGGTGAAAATGAATTTCCATGGAAAATGTGACACAAACACTACTTCTTGGGTCTCAACTGAATCAGATTGTACATCGGAATTTTCTGGTTAAAATTTTACTTTGGGGAAGTGAATCTCAAAGACCTGATGAGGACCCTGATGGTTTTCTAGGACTTTCCTGAGGCCCCAATGACCTGTTCTGTTTATTCAAGTTGTTAAAAGGGAGTCAGTCATGTAAATCAGGGAAAGAATGTGAATTCAGATCTGGGTTTGAATTCGTAACCTGCTACTTCCTTACTCTGTGATATTAGACAAATCATTTTTTCTGGGGACCTAACTTACAGGGTTGATGTGAGATCCTATGTTCTGTATAAGTACCGAATGCTAACCGATTGCGCCACTGGAGCATCCAAGAGATCCTATATTCTGTACATAAGATAATAAAAGGATTATGTGAAAGATAATAGACAAGAATAGGGATCTTAATCCAGTTTCAAACTTCACTAATAATTTCAACAAAATGAGCAATCTCAAGGCTGGGGTGAAGCAGGAGTAATATAGCTCCCAAAGTCCTATCAAGCCTCACCAAGATATCCTCTTGCCCAGATGAACACAGGTCTTCAAGCCACGTATGTGGTCACATTACCTCACGGAAAAGAGCCATCATGAAATATCTTCATATCATGCTCAGATAGAGAACTTAATCATAGAACCCATCTCAGTATACCAATAGATTCTAGATTTGTTATAAATGAGCAAGCTAGGCCAACCAGGTACTTCTTTCTAAGAGAATTCCATAGATAAGAACCCTGGGCTAACAAATATCATTAGTGCGTTTACCTGGAAGTCTGCATGGTCACATGAAGACTGGTTTGTGTTCTTTCTCATGGATTCTCCCTTAATATGGAGAGAAAATGTATTATAGATATAGGGTATTGACAACATTTGAGCAGCCATCTTAAATGTTAACCACCATCTTATGAGATAAGTTTCACTTTCCTGTACTTCCTCTTACCTGAATTTCCCCCACCCCCATTAGTGACCTACCCCATGGTACCATAACCCTAAGTCAATCCCAGAAGGACACGACCCCTTTGCTCTGGAAAGCCCCATGGCACCATCACCTAAGCCAATCCCATGCTATTCCCACCCGCCTAGCTCTGATGCATGCACTCCCAAGCCTATCCCATAGCAACACAGCTACACCGCCAAGCCCCTGCCCCACAAAAGCTGAACCCCTGAACATCTCGGGGCCTCTCTCCACTCTACAGAGGGATGGCCTTTATTTGTCAGCTTTGATCTCGTCTGGTCTCCATCCTTTATTTCTAGCTCACCGGTCTCTCGCTTTCTCACTTTCCTTTCAATAGACCTGTTGCTAAACATTTCCTCCTCCAAACTTAACCCAGACTAAGAGTTAACATGTATAGATTTTAGCACATTATTGAGAATAGTCATGAGAAAAGGATTCTGTTTACATTTTCATTTCTGCTTGACTTCCCAGATCTTGTAAATCTAGCCTGCCTGTCTCCTGACACCATCCATCTAGGGCTCAGTTTCCCAACGGTGTGTGACTCTTATTTCTACCTTTTCTTCTTTTGGTCTTGCATTCAAATACTACTAATCCAACCTGGCCCTGCTTAGCTTTGGAGACCAGATGAGATCAGGCAAGTTCAGGGTGGTAAGCCAACAGACTATTCTCTCATTCTATTCCATTGCTCTACCCATCTCTGAGGGCCGACAAAGTGTCACTTTCTCTTGGAAAACTTCCAAGCCTACATAGGTCCTCACTGATTTCACCGCTTTCTACCCTTTATGATCCATAGTCTAACACCGAACACAGAGTGTCTTCTGAAGCAGTTTCTTACTTTTACATGCATGACACTCTTGTTCTCTAAAAGGATTGTAAGCTCCCTTAGAACTCAGAACTCCAGCTAACTTCATTGGACTCGTTCACATCTGGAAGCATCCCTTGATCCACTCCCCCAACAGATGTGGTCCCCCGATGCTGGACCCCTTAGCTTCTCACTTACCATACTGTGATGAGATCATAACGCCTGCTTTAATTATTGTCTTTCTTCCTGGGCAGCAAACTCTGCAAAAACAGGGTCGTGTCTCTCTTGCTCACTCTTACTGCCTGACTCAGCACCTGACAAATAGAGATAATTAATAAATATTTGTTAAAGAAATAGGTTTTCTGGTGGTAAAAGGAGGTGGAGCAAGGAAACTCATTAATTTATATGATGAACACATGGAGAATCTGCTCTGGGTACTCAGAATGCAAAGATGAATAAGTCATGATTTCTGTCATCTGGTCTCTGGTCTGAAAATGTTTGAGGAAATTTCTTTTGCATTAGCAGTTGAGCCTCCAGATATGTACAAACAGTTGTGTGGAAGAAATCAAAACCAAATCCTATTAATTAATACCAGTGATTTACTGGCAGAAAAAGAAAACAATGAGGGGGATGCAGTCCTGGAAGGGTGTGGGTCCTCTCAGGAAGACTTCCTCCCTGGTGCCCCTTCTTTCTCCCCAGATGGCCACCAGACAGGATTTACCACTGTCTCCAATTCACGTAAAAACAAATCCTTAAGTTTGAGTTTAAACTTAGTAGCTAGTATATCCTTCTCTTGCCCCTCGTCTCTCTTTCCTTACCCTACATTTGTGTAGATATAGGCTGGGACATGTCTCTGGAAACTTTTTTTTAATGATGCCATTGAAATAACCTTCCAACCTATTGGTCACAGATTTTGGCCACCAGCCAACAAATTCAAAGGTAGGCGCTAATAACTATAATGTTCAATTAAGATAATAACATATTTAATTTTATTCGTCTTAATTTCACCCCTGTAACAAAAACCATCTTGATTGTCATTGTTTTCCCTAAGTCAATAAATTTCTCATGGGTTTTCTACAAGTTGACTCCATTCCCCAGTTTTCCAAGAAATAAGGGAAATAAGGGATATGGTGTCATTAGCCAGATCTTATGGACACCAGAACGAAGCTCTGGTTGACCAGTCTCTCAACTCCTCGTTGGAGAAGGAGCTGAGATTATGGGATGGGGTTATGGATGGATTGGCTGATGATATTTTCTCAAGCCAGATGAGTAACTCCCTCCTACCTCCTTCCCTCCCTTTCTCCCTCACTTCCTGTCTTTGCTTTGTCCCTCCCATATTTTCCTTATTCGTTGTGTGCCAAATAATTGTTTCATCGACACCAGCATCACCAGCTGCCTTCAGCCATGCATCAAAAAGACTGATTCTGTCAGAACAACCTGCTGGCTGCTTCTTTATTCCCAATTAAATTGTTCCTCCCACAAACGCTCCTCTCTCTTTCTTCCCTCCTGGGAGGTAACCTCCAAGGCCACTGCTGTTCTCTTCAAAGCCTTTCTCCATGCCTCGCCCTCCTTGGTGGCCATATGTTAGTTACTATCCCTCTGCCCTCCCACTAAACTGGAGCTCTTTGAAGGCAGGATCTGCATCTCATTTGCTGCAGCACTCCCAGGGCCTTCGAAGGTGGATGTTGAGTGGGTGTTTGAATTTAATGAACACATCGAAACAATGTTGAGTCTATGAGCAAACACTTAGTGTCAGGGAGGTACAAAAAGAAGCAGGTTCACTGAGTCAGCGTTGGGCCATCCATCTGTGATGGAGGTACTAATGGCAAGTGCTCCTCTGGGCTGCAACATCCGACCCTGTGAAGTCAGGGTCACGGAGATTCAGTAAGAGGAAAGGACAAAAGAAATTTCAACAGAACCTATGGAGTCTCTGGAAACCACTGGACAGCCTTAATTTAAAGAAAAACTTGGGGCGAATAAAGCAAAAGAACACCTTCAACTGGTTTCAATGAAGCCAATGTAACCCCTCCCTACGTAGCAGAAGTCAGCCCATTTTTCCCTCTTTTTGCACCATTTAAAGCTCTGACCAATGATCCCAGATGGTTCTAGTCTCTCAAATGGATTTTAGTGCCATCTTTAAAGCATTCATTAGGATTGAACATGAAGGCAAAGAGAATCACGATTACTTGAGAAGCTTCAGCTACTTCCTCCCTCATCCTGTCTCAGGAGATCTGTAGCCCAGAAATCCACTTGGAGACCTTGCTTATGGGGTGTCCTGAGGAATGTAGACACTGTGAAACCAGAACCTCAGAGTGTCTTGTGCACAGCCTCTCCCTGATGTGCCCACGAGTCAGGAGTAGCTGGACCTCTAAAAGTGACAGATCAACCGTTGATCAAGGCTGACACGGATTGAAGTAAAATCTGCCTTGTAGTGTAAATTCAACCCTGCAATTCCTAAAGCCACTCAGCCTGGCCTGCTTCCTGACTGTACAGTCTAAACTAGACAGGGTGGAACGAATCCAATTATTTTATTTTATTAGTGGCTCTCTGTGCACAGTCCTAGCCTCAGGCACCTGGCCCTCTAAGACAGCCCATTAACTCATCCTTGGATGCAGACATTTGACCAATGGATAAGCAGTTGGCACAAGCGCATTAAGTCCCTCCGAGGAAGGGTGCAGTCATATTATTTGACACAAATCATCATGACTTAAACACAGAAACAGGATAGAAAAAGTTTAGTGGCTGTGGTTTGCTTTCTCTCTGATGCCCTCAATTTCTCATCAGAGGCTTCAAGTGGATTTGCAGCTATTTGGCCTTGGAGTTTCCAGAATTCTGTCCTAGAAAGATAAGTGTTTTTTAAGAAGGAATACAAACTGCTATCCTTAATGAATCTCTTACCTTGTGCCAGGAGATGTACCAAAGCCTTTTCCACAAGTCACCTGGGTATTAGTCTGCCGGGGCTGCCATAACAAAATACTACAGAATGGTGGCTTAAACAATCAGAGTGTGTTTTCTTACAGTTTTGGACACTAGAAGTCCCAGATCAAGGTGTAGGTAAACTCAGTTTCTGGTGAGGCCTCTTCCTGGCTGACAGAGACCTGATTTCTTGCTGTGTCCTCACATGGCCTTTCTTCCATGCACACCATGGGGGCAGGGGGGACGAGTGTCATGTCTGCTTTCTTCCAAGGATACCAGTCCTGTTGAGTGAAGGCTTCCCCTTCTCCCTCTCGATCCTAACTCCAAATACAGTCACATGGCAGGACAGAGCAACAGCATAAGGGGATACATTCAGCTCGTGATATCCTCATCGAGGCTTCATGACCAGCTGGCTGAGTCAAGGGCATCCTCTCTATTTGATCTGTGGATAAACAGAGTCGAGTACCTTGCTGAAAGTCTCACTACCAATAGGTAAGCTGTGGGTGTGGCTTCTTTCCATAGAAGAGAAGTGGAGAGATGGAGGATTCTTTTAAATAAATGTGGGGCTGCTCCCAGCGAGGTCAGAAGGGAACTGGCAGGTGGAAACTAGAGTGGGGCACCGAGCCCTCGGCTGTTCAGTTCGGTTAAACGTGTCACAAAATCGTGTGACGGGTGTGTCCCAGGGCTGGGTTCCGGGAGAAGAAGGCAAGAAGATGTGGGCCTGTCATCCAGGAGCTAGCCATCTCAGCCACAGGGAAGGACGGCTTCTTTTCCAGAGAGAGAAAACTGCCAAAGAGGAAAATATCCCCTTGGTTCCCTTCCTTCTCTGGGAGACACTTTTGGGTCTCTGTTTGATGTCTCTGTCCTCAGAGGCCACCTCCAATCTAACAGTGACAGCATACCCAGGGTCTTCATCAAGGTGACCCTTCTTTCCTTGTCCCCCATCCCACTATCCAGAATTGTCCTGATCTGCTTCCATCAGAATATCTTGGGTCCAAGTCCTATTCCCCCAAGGCAGATTTCTCAGCTAGGAAAGGAAAGGTTCACTGGTTGCTTCTCCTGGGTAATATATTGATATTTCATTAGTAGTCTCAGGAGACTGGTGACTTGTGGCACAAGTTTTAGGTGCCACAAAGGGCAAAGTGGTGGGAACTTCCTGACGGCAGGTGGGTTTATCAACAAACCCACAGTGAGTGAGACGGCACCAATCCCGGGCTTTTCACAGATAAGGCTGTTCCTGCTTGGACCCAGAGCTGGGCCCAAGGGTGTGTCCCGGCCCTGTCAGTGCTTCACTCTTCGCCCTTAGACTGGACCTTCCAAAATGTGAAAGACCCTGTGCTTCTGGTCACCTGCTCCTCTAGGAGCAGCCATCAACCAGCCTCTCTGCAGAGGTAGGGCATCAATCCTCTGCTCCCTCGTCCCTTGCACAGGATGTTCCCAAGCACGTGGTGCTCCATGACTCCAAGTTTCCCCGTCTCAGTCACTCACAACTGAAGCTGGCATAATGACACACCGTGATCGGCTGTCTCCCTTCCCCTCTGTCACTCTCTCACTGCCGAATAGTGTTTCCTGTACTTTACAAATCAGCTACTTGCATCCAGATCCTTTTCTCTAGGTCATCTTCTAGAGTATTCAAACTAACACACAGTGACAGTTAGAAAAGGGGACGGAGCAGGGCAGCTGGATGGGGACCAGCCAGGCTTTCTCATCAGCCGTGCCTGGTGGGCAGCTCCCTGTGGGCAGCCTCACCAGCACCACCCTTCCCTCCTCCGCCAGGCCTCTGAGAGGGGGGAGCCCACCCAGAGCTGGTCAACCTGTGGGGACATCAGGAATGCACAGCCCCAGCTCACCGTGACTCTAACCTCTCTGGGTGGAATCTTTCCTGGAGTTGACTCTTCTAGGGCACAGTGTCCCTGGGAACTCACCTGTTTCCAAGGCTGTACGGGATTTGAGGTCAGCAATGCCCCATTTGGATTTTTTTGAGCTAAGTAACTACTTTATTTCTCTGGGCCTTATTTTCCTCATATGTAAAAAGGGGGTAATATTAGCTGCTATAAAATACAGTTGCAAAAGTGATAATAATAACTAATGAGATTCTCAGAGGATCACATATAGTCGATGGAGCTCAGCAGCCCTGTGGGGGTGTATCCCAAGGCCTGGGTTCAAATCTCTAGAAACCAGATGAGTCTTGGAGTTCAGCATCTGGGTTTAGTGAAGGCAACAGAGTGCATATAATATATATATTACAGAACTACCTTCAAGGTCTTGGGCAATCCCATAAATTCAAACATAAATTTTCTTTACCAAAAAAATAGTGTGTATGTATATGTATGTATGTATGTATGTGTATGTATGTATGTATGTATATGTGTATATATATATATATATATATATATATATCACTATATAGGTGAAGGCTGCAGAAAGTTTCAATTTGGAGTTGCAGATAAAGGACTGTGGCTCAGAGAAGTTGAGCAATTGCTCAAGGTCACACACAGGGATTTGAACCCTGGACGCTGGCTAGAACCCCCGTTCTAACCACTACCTCCAGCAGACCATCCCTCTCACCTGGATGAGTGATGCCCCTGAAGGACTTGAACCTGATCCATAGAGTAAGTGAGAGCTGCTTCTTGTTCATACACAGATCACTCCTTCCAGAAATAAAATTAAAAATGAGATCACAAATTGCCACAAAATATTCACCTATTTCTTGAGAATGTGAGGAATAATTTAGATATGTTCATCTCACTGATCCCCATAAGAGCCCTATGAGATAGGTTTCGTTAGTATCCCCCCTTTGCATAGATGAAGACAAGTACTTTACCCAAGGTCACCCATACGAGAGAGGCAAAGCAGAGGATCTAATTCAGGTCTGCAGAACACTGTGCCGCTTCCACATTGCCCTGCCTCCAAAGGGCACTATGAGCTGCTGACCATCATTGTGTGGCTTGCCTAAGGTCACAGCTGAGCCAGTGTCTAGAGCACCAAGTGCCTGGGCCTTGTGACCTTAGAAGGCTTTGCAACGATTAACTTCCACTTTTGGACTGCTCTGCAAGTTCAATATCGTTTCTTTTTGCTGCCCACTCTTGCCACTCTGAGAAAAGAACAGTATCTCCTGTTCAAGGGAAGATGAAACAGAATTGATCATAAAGAAAATGTTATCCTACTCCAGTCCTATCCACAGTGTCCTACTGTTCTATATTTAGATAAACGCCCTGCACAGCTAAAGAGGCAATAAAGCAAGCTAAGAAGTACTAGGCGCATGCCAGGAAACCATAAAGAGCTGCGAGTTCTCGTTCTTTCCCAGAGAATGACTTTAAAAAGCAAGAGACAATGGGAACAGGCCGTCTCAGCAAGCAAATGGAGCTTTCAGGAGTGGGGCAATTCAGGATTGGGTGGAAATTGAAGGAGGATGGGGATAACGGGGCCCTCTTTCTCTCTCTCTCTCTCTCTGGTGGTCCTGGGGATTGAACTCTGGGCTTCCTGCATGCTAAGTAAGTGTTCTATCACTGAGCTACCACTCCCCAGGCCCTGTCTTCTCTCTTCATGGAAATGTGACTGTGTTATAATTTGGATCTGGAGTGTCCCTCAAAGGTTCAAGTGTTGAAGTCCTGATCCCCACTATTCAGAGGTAGTGGAAACTTTGGGAAATAGAAAGGAGTAGCACACTGGGTGCATGTCCTGAAAGGATTTATCTTGTCCTAAGCCTCTTATTTCTTTATCTACTTCTGAGTCACCATGAGGTAAGCAGGTTAGTTCCACCATGCAATCTCCACCATGGTGTTCTGTCTCAACACAGACCCCAGAAATGACAGAGCCAAGCAGCCATCAATTGAAATCTCTGAAATTATGAGCCAAATGAAATCTTCCCTCCTTTAAGTTGTGTATCTCAGGTATTTTGTCACAGTAACAGAAAACTGACTAACATAGCTTCTTAAGGGTGGAACCTATACAAATCTCAGTGTGGATGACTTGTGAAGTCAGGGAAGAACACAGATAAGGAAGGCATGGGCTGACCTGAGGCATCATCTCAACGCCCAATGTATCAAATCTGAACCACAGATCAGATTTGAACCTTGGTGCTTCAACAAGATGAAGATGAGAGTGAGAGACGACTGAAGTCCATTCATTCGTAGGTTTGAGGGATAGATGAGCAACCAAGTCCAAGTTCCCCAGTCCTCTCAAGAACCTGTATTCTGGGTTCTCTCAGAACATGGTAATTCCTGTGCTGTTCATAGTAATATGTGTCTTGATTGTGAATCATCTTCCTATACAGTTATTTGTACACATGTATTATCTCCTCTTAAATCATAAAGTCCTTGAGGGCAGAGATCAGTCCTTCTCTAGTAGCTGGAATAATTTCTAGTAGATTGAAATGTTTAAATGAACCTAAGCTATTCAAAGCCTTTTGCAGTCATACAGTCTGCAGATTGAGATTAAAAAAAAAAAAAAAAGTAGTTTACTTTTCCAATCCTTTGAAGCATCAGCTCTCTGAATTTTATCTAGTCTCTTTAATCTCCACACTCACTCAAACAGATCCTTGCCTGAGTGCACAGGTCTTACTATACCTTCAAATACAGTCCATAATAACCAACCTCTTCCCTGGAGATAGAGGCTTGTCCAGCACTTGGCCTTGCCTTGTAAATTATTATCAGCAACAGATTTTACCAAATGCTTTGTCCTCTTTCCACAGGTCTCCATCTTCCCAGCCTTTGATATCAGGATGTCTGCCATCCACCATCCAACTGCTAAGCCAGTGCAATATATTTAGTTTTTTATTACATTAACCCCACATCAAAATCCCAATTTATAAATTTACCAGGGTGATTAACACTACCTGCTATAATAAATGAACCTAATATGAAATGTTTATTTCTTCCTTATGAAGTAGTCCAAGGCAGGTGTTCCTGGGTGATGGGCAGCTGTCTTCCCAGGGGTGAATTAGGAACCCCAGGATCCATATCTCTTGTGGTTCCACTATCTCGAAGGACTTTTTTGTCTTCTACATCCAGCTAACAAAAGGGAAAAGATAGAATGGAGAAGACATGTTCTCTTCTAAAATCCTACCTCTCTGCCAGGCACAGTGGCTCATGCCTGTAATTGCAGGCACTGGGGAGGCTGAGGCAAGAGAATCGCCAGTTCAGAGCCAGACTCAGCAATTTAACGAGATCCTAACCAACTTAGTGAGACCCTGCCTTAAAATAAAAAAAAATATAAAGAACCAGGGATGTACCTCAGTGACAAAGTGCCTCTGGATTCACTCCCTGGTGTCTCACATAAATAAATAAATATAAAATCCTTACCCGAGAAGAAAACCACCACACTCATGTTCTATTGTCTCCATGTCACATGTTCATACATAAATGCAAGGAAAGGTTGACAGCTATTTCTGTCACTAAAGTCTAACAAAAATCACAAATTGGACACATTATGCATCTTTGCTTTGCAAATTGTGTACATTAATTATCTCCTATGTACAACAAAAAATGAAAAAATATAAACATGTATATCAATCTCAGAGCCTTGATGACTATAAATAATATACAATACTGTCCTGTACATGTATGTATTGGGGCTCAGAGGATTAATAATTTACCCTAAGTCCTGCCTAATAAGTAGTAGCTCACGTAAGCCCTCTTTACTCTGTACCATGTAGCAAGAGATAAATAGATGTGTTTTGAGACTGGTGAGAGCAAATTTTTTTTTTCATCATGAGACCTAATTAATTTAGGAAACAATTAAACATGACATGTATACTGACATAAAACATTCAGATTGATGTCAAACACACACACGCTCTCTCTCTTTCTCTCTCATCATTCAGAGTGAAGTTGGCTGTCACACTGTGGGGACCCTATATAAGGGCCCACATGGTGAGGAACCAAGGCCTCCTGCCACAGGAGTGAGCTTCCTTGGAAGTGGATCTTCCAGTCCCATTCAAGCTTGAAGACAATGACAGTCCCAGCCAATGTCCTCATCCTAGCCTCATAAGCATCTTAGTACCTGGCTAAGATGCTCCCAAATCTCTCAACTGCAGAAACAGCAGGGAATAAATGTTTAAGCAGCTGAATTTGGGGATAATTTGTGACCCTACAACAGATATCTAATCTGTCCACGCCCTCACCGCTGCATATCTACCTGAGGATAGGAGAAGAGAAGCGAGATAAGAGCTAAACTGCTTTGCCCACTAGCATATCAAGATTGGCTTCAAGATCAGCCTGTATGAAGCCTTTTCTAACAAGTTCTGACCAGTGCCTCTTACTTGCGAGGCAAGCGCTCTGCCACTGAGCCACAATCCCAGGCCCCAGGACTAATTTTTCTTTCCTCCTAAAGGCTCTTGGGCACATGTTAATATATTTCTCTGCACCATGCATACTAGGAAGAGACAACACATACTATGAAAAGATGGTGGGCAAAGTGTCAGGAGACCTGGCTCTCCTCATCGCTTACCCTGTTCACTTGCTACTAAAATTTCACCACTCAGTGCCCTAATTTCTCCATCATCTGAGAATATGTTAATGATAACTAGTAAGTAACATCATGAGAATCACAATAAAGAGTTGAGCACACTTAGTGAATAGAGTGCAACAGAACTATAATTTAGGGATTATACCTTATACTGTCTTACAATGCTCCCAAATCATTTCATACACAGGTTTTCTCCCTTTCTAGTCAATCACCTCCATGAGGTGCACTGTGCAATTTTTCTTGGTATCTGTCCCAACATTGAGTCCTTTCAGACAAATAATACACATACAATCATTGTTTAAAAAGTATTTTATCCAAGTTGTTGAATCGTCTTCATTCTTAAGTAAACTGCACAAACTACATATGCCTCCTTCACAGCGTGACAAGTGTCCCTGCATTCACATTGATAACATGCTTCTAGAGTCTAGGTAAGGAGAGCTGTATAGTTGGCTATGTGTTCTTTTAGGGCAGGGGTCATGTCTCATTAATCCTTGTATTCCCAGCACTTACTATAGTATCTAAGCACACAGAGGGGGTCCAGTTGTTATGGACCACAGTATGTCCCTTGGTCCCAAATTCATAAGTTGATGCCCTAACATCCAAATGTGACTGAATTTGGAGACGGGGCCTGTAGGGAGGTAATTAGGGTTAAATAAAGTCATAAGGATGGGGCCCTAAGTGAATAGGGCTGGTGTCCTTATAAGAAGAGGGAGAAACTCCAGGACACGCCACACAGAGAAAAGGCCATGTGGGAGCACAGCCAGGAGTTGAACATGCACAGAGCGCAAAGAGCTGTGAACTCAGTCAGCTGGCACCTTGACCTCGAACTTCCAGAACTGTGAGAAAATAAACTTGTTCTTTAAGCCATTCAACCTATAGAAATATTTTTATGGCTGCCTAATTAAAATACTAGTAATGCCTTAAGATAAATTAATAAATAAATGATGTAAACTTTAACAAAATACTTTTTGATGTTCTCTCCACTCAGTAAGCCTAAAACCAAAAACTTAATCTTTGATTTTGCTTACACTGGTTTTTGGGGAAATTTCCAGATTCATATAAACATTATAATAGCACAATATAGCTGGGCATTATAATAGCCCCAGAGACATGTGATTTTTCCATTCTCCTTCCTAGTAAGCATAAGCAGTTCTTACTTAAAGATCACCAGGAGAATCAGACTGCTGGAATGGAGGTGGTAAGAAACAGAATAGTCATTGGCTAGAAAGGAGGGAAAACTAGGCTATTGCTCAGAGGACAGCATATTATTCTGTAAACAGTCAAGGTAAAACATGGCTGATGAATAAGAGCTTCTGGATAGAAGAACTATAAACTTTGGCAGGAACTGCTGAATAGTGCTGATGAAGAGGCCTCCTGCTGGGAGCTACAATGGAAAAAGTGACCTCAGAGAGGAATTTAACACAGAAAAGCCCCCCAAAAGATGAAACACCATGGAGTTTTGATTAAGTTATTTGGTTCCAAGCTTATAAAACTGTAAAGCTGCTTCAGCCAAAAAATACCGATTACATGGACTTTATGGGAGATTACTCTTCATTCTAATTGTAGCTTAGAGTTCCAAAGTTTCTCTGCCTCTCGCTCTTCACAACGGATCCATGGCACTACAAACACATTCTTCTACAGAGGCCCAGGTAGGAGAAGCAAAGTAAGTTATTCTAGAGGCACTGGACCTTGAGGACTCCACGTTTCCTGGAGGCTTCCCAGCAGAGGGCACTCAGATCAGGGACTCCAGAAAAGAACAGCAAAGGCTGCACTAGAAAGAAATCCTAACAAGGCCTTTCCCTCTCTCCTGCCCCAACTAGAGAGGGCACCTCTGCCACAAAAAAAGAAAAAAGAAAAGAAAGAAAAAAAAAAGTTTAGATTTATTAGAGCAGCAATTTACATCTTTTACTACTGGTATTTAGCCAGTTTGAGGGAATGTTTCAGAGCGGGGTCTGTTGCTATGTGACTGATGCTGAAATTCATTGAATAAATCAGGCTTTTGTAAGGAAAAATGAAAGCCATAATTTCATATGGGTCTGAACAAAATCATAACTTAGGGAAAAGAGAAAAAAAAAAACCACTTCACCATCCCACTCCAAAATGGCTTTTGTTTTTAAATATAGATCTACATTTTGAGCAAAGCATGAATCAAGTCACATATTTAATGCCAGCAAAGTGTAATTTTAGAGGCCTTCCAGAAAGAGAGGGGGTGTGAGCACATAAAACTTATTTATATTTTTATTTATGCTACTTCCCACAGATTGAAAATAAATTTTCAAGAGCATTTCTCAAGCCAATCTAGTCCTAGTCTGACAATATGCTTATCTAGCAGTGCCCTCTGGTGTTGAACTGGGTCCTTTTAGTTTGCCTTGAGGTGAAAAGGCACCTTCAGTAGCACTCATTTGTTCATCAAGTATTTGCTGAACGTCTATAATGTGCCTATTATGTGCCAATTACTGTGGAGAGTGGTGGGAGACAACAATGTATGAAAAAGTCACAGCTTCTTATTCTGTCCTTGAGGAGCTCATGGTCATTAAGAAGGGAGACAAATGTACACTGAAATGCAAAATTATTTATCCAAACAACTTGACCTAGTTTTTCATTAAAATGAGGCAAACACAACTGGGGCTGTCTCCTTTCCTAAACTGTGTTGGACACTTTGACATTAGCAGGCATCTGGCTGGCTTTATACAGAACAACTTTGGCCAATGAAATAGGGAACATCATCTGAAATAGAGTAAACATCTCAGGACATAATAGTGGGATTGTCCTGGCTCTAAAGATTTGAGAAAGTGCCTTCCACAGTCAAGCCCGATGCACTTCTGGTGGTTACCTAGTCACCAGATCCAAAACATAAATACGACATGTTACACTTTTCACTTCTATCTGGAAGGATAGATTGTTCTTCTACCAATGTGATTAAAGTTCTCAAACGAAGTCAGATGAGACCCTAAAGTTATTAAGAGACCCTAGAAATTTATCATATACTATTTGAGGATTCGTGGGTCTGCAGATTTTCTGGTGTCATAGAAGCACACCCTGTTGTGAGCAGGTACATCTCCAGGACTTCTGGGAGAGCAAAGGAAATCTTAATTTGTGGGCACTTTCCATCAAGAATAAAAGTGAAATTCTAATACTGTTGAAATAAAGGAGCCAGGAAAATCAATGGATCAGGAATAATGCTTTATACCATTTTGTAATGCAAATTTGCCATTTTTTCCCCATTCTTGTTACTATTGTTTCCTAATCAGACCTAAGACCCTGGTGTAGGGGGGATCTAAAATTTGCTTCTAACCAATGGAACAGGGGGAAGAGGAAGGATGTGTCTTGGGAAGGCCTATGTGGCAAAGAGCTGAGAATAGCCTCCCACCATCCCATTGACAACTGAGGCCCTCACAAGGAAGACTGCTGACCACCACAGGAGCGAGGAAGCAGATCCTTCCCCAGGCAAGCCTCAGATGAGACTGTAGCCCAGGTAACACCTCCACTGCACCAATTAACCCATGCCCAGACCACCTGTCCATAAAAGCTATAAGATCATAAATGTGCAGTTTTAATCTGCTAATAGTATCATGCAATGATAGATAATACAGATTTTGAGGTATTTTTATTTTAAAATATTTCATTATAAAAGTAACATAAGTAAAAGCTAAAATATTGAGGAAAGATAAAGTTTTCCATTCATTGCTCTGCCATCCTACTATAACCAGTTAGTAATTTCACCCACTTTGTCACATTCTAACATGTACTTGGTGAGTTACTTGCAGCCAGGATTACATAATTTTAATGAGTACATAATATACCTTTCATAGATCTGTTTATTGACTATTTACCTTGACCAGGGGATGACAAAGTACAGCCTCACACTTGACTCCTGTTCTAAACTTCAAGTGATTCATAATTTGAGTTACAAAACAATACTGTTTGGAAAGTTTTTGTGCATATTATTTTCATACTTGGATATTAACAAAAGAGGAATAACTGGGTCTAATTGACAAAAGACATTTTTAATGCTGAAACTGTCCCTCACTCTCTTATAATATTCAAGCTATGATATAATATGGATGGAGGTGACAGGACGGAAAGGAAGGCCTGGCACTCTCATAGGTAAGCACTTCTCTGGTCTCTATTAATGCCGACATGTGGATTTACACTCTTGACAAGCATATTTTCAATTCTGATTTAAGATCAACTCAAGAGGGAAATAACAGTAAGTGCAACAGAAAAACAAACCCACTCAAATAAATCTTTTACTTTATACAAAAGATGGAAAAGCAGGCAGAAATAAACTCTCCACATTTCACAATATACATGAAGTGCCAGCTCAAGCTAGCTACAGAGGTCAGAAGGCGCTGGGAGAGCAGAGTAAGGGAAGAGGTGGTGGTTTCAATGAGGAGCCAGCAGCAGCAGCTGAGTGTGGGTGAGGAAGAGGTACAGCGGTTCCACCCCTCTGAACACATCCTCAGCATAAATATGAGTACAACTGTAACTAAACTGTCTCTAATAAGAGTTCTAGAGCAACAACTCTATGGTTTTAAGCAATACAAAATCTTTTATCTGAAAAAGTTTTATTCTTCAGAAAGAAAACTTATGGAATGAGAAGAGCTAAATCGACTCTATGTCCAAGATAAAAGATAAAGCAGTTAAATGGGTCTGAAATTCAATCTTTTATGAATAAAGTGTTGAGAAGTACAGATGTCATCTTCTAAGGGTAATATTCTGAAATATAAACAAAAAAAAGTTCAAAATGCAACTTTTTTCTGAGTCATGTAATTAAATGCAAAATTAGAAAGCTATTTAATGTAATTATCCCATTATGCCAACAAAGTATGAAAGAAATAATATACAAAACATTCATTTTATTAAAATGTCCCTGTTAAATGTCAATGAATTTAATATCTCCTAAAGAAGTGTTCTTTTAGTTAGAACTACTAATAATAGTAATAATCCTTATTACCTCCTCATAAAGATTATGTTAAAAAATTCAGTAAAATGTAACTAATTTCCCAACTTCTTTTAACATCGCATTTCAGTTACTCACTGAATAATTAAATGCATACCTTCATGAAATACTCTGGGAAACTATGAAATTCTCCACAGAGGTGGGGAGTCAAACAATTTTTGCAAAAATAATAAGGAAGATATTACTCTGTACAAAACAGTTTTCTGAAGTATGAAAATGTAACTTTTTTTCTTGAATATTTCTACGGCAAAAGAAGCAATCGTTCCATGAATGACTTAATTCACATTTTAAAATTTTGTCATGATTTTCCTTTTTCAGTTTATTGACAGTTATCTGAAAACTGACCTGAGGGTCTGGCAGCATAAACCCGTCAGTGAGTTTATAATAGACTATTGTAGAATCAGACTCCACGATGGCGAGAGTGAAAGACATCGGCAAATCCGGATTCCCTCGTAGTTTCTGAGATGCCTTCAAGATGTCCCTTATCCTGAAAATAAAGACATGATATACTTAGGAGTTACACTCACTCAGCTGAGAATAAGACTGAATACTGTGAAATCTTGGGAAGAGGCAGGTGATTATATTACAATGCTGAGGAAATGTCTGAAGGCTGAAAATAAGTATCTCAGCTCTTCTCACACAGGAAATCCTGCACGTAAGTGCTATCTGTTGACTCTGAGTCCTTTTCAAAAGCATTCCCCTTTCTGTCCTTATCAACTGTATTCTGTCCTTATCAACCTACTAAGGGGGCTAACACTGTCCTGTGTATATAAATTGACTAATGGCCACAGGTGTTATTTTTTTTCAATTATCCAACATGGTGTTATATAGTGGAACAATTGGTATTCAGGTATGGTTCTAAAAAATAGACTTAATAAACTTCACCCCCATGTTTTTATATGGTGGTTATGAATTACTATCTTTCAATGGTTATATAACAATCTACTGATTCCTACTTCACCTAGTCATTTCTCTATTGTTATAAAGTTATTTTGGTTTAATTTGGGAGGCAGAGAAGAGTGATCCTAATACACTGTCATGGTCCTCTTTGTACATACGACTGTTTCTTTTTTAATATTTCTAGTTTTCCCAAGTATCAGAATTATTAGATATGAGTAGAGATACTTTTGTGGTTCTCTGTATGTATTCTGACACTTAAAGAAAATTAAGAGAAAAATATACAAAGAAATAAAACTTAAAAAAATTTTTTTGGTAATGTTAGTATTTCTGTGTGCTTGCTGTGGAAAATAAATAAACAAAATCTAATATAAAGGTCCTCAAAGGATTATTAGCCTTTGACCACACATTAAAAATCCTTATTACCTACTCATAAAGATTATGTTCAAAAATTCAGTAAAATGTAACTAACTTCCCAAGGAGCTTTCTTAAACAGGCAAATAAAAAATGGTCAGCTGGTTTTTTAATTAAGCCAACCAATTTTCTAGAAATTGGAAAAAGATTTGCTAGTATATTACTATTCTACAACTGAATATATATTCTGATTCCAATTACACATATGTTAAATATACTTGATATTATACTGAAGGTCTCTGATGATTTGTTTTTCTATTGATATGGTTGGATTTATGTCTGTCATTTAGATTCTTGTATCAATCTGTTTTGTTCCTTTGATCTTCTTTTACCATGTTCTTTTGTATTAAATTGATACTTTCTAGAGCACTATTTTCTTATTTGTTTTTATTATAGTTTCTAAGTCTCTTAGTGGTGTCTCTAGAGGTTACCATGGAATCTTATCACAATTTACCTCAGACTAATACTAACCTACTAAAATACTGAAACTGCTCCACTATACCTTTATTCCTTTTATATCTTTGTGCAATTATTGTTGTACATTATCTGTATGATATAAATTCATAAATACAATGTTATAACTATTTACATAAAACCTTCAGTCTTTTTTTTCAGTGCTAGGGATTGAACACAGGGCCTCGCTCATGCTAGACAAGTGCTACACCACTAAGCTATATCCCCCATCCCTAATCTTAAGCTTTTAAAAAGTTAATAGGAAAAATAAGAAGATATATTAAGGTCTTTCATATTAACATATTTGACATTTCTGGCATTCTTCATTTCTTTACTCTCTGATGTCATTTCCTTGTTCCATATAGCTCCATTTCCTCCCTCAAGCTTTCTGTTAAAATTGTCATATATATTACTTGTTAATATGCTATAAACCTTGTCAGCTGACAAAGTGCAAAGGCAATTTAATGGGGAATATCTTTTCAACAAGTGGTGCTATAAAATGAAGATGGTCTACCTCTAAGTCTACATAACACTATAAAAAGGTTTTACAAGCCATCAAGTAGTCATTGAATACAAATACCAGTTTTATTACCTTACAAACTGAGACAAAATGTTTGTATACACCACTCTCTCCATGGTTACTGCTAAAAACAAATACTAACTCAAATATACTAAGGTACACTGTGCCCTTAGTGGAAATATAGAAAATGTTCTGTTACAGATAGCTGATCTCAGAATCTGACTTAGTCCTTAAAATATAATATCCCACCATGTTGAACTACATGACAGAGAGCGAGATTCCTACGAGCAGTTTACTTCAGAGAGATTCATACAAAGAAACTGCAGACATTAATCAGATACTTCATTACTCGGCACTAATGGGAAGTGACACTTTATAAAATAGCATTCCTTATATCATCAATGCAAATCTCAGTGTAATTAAATATTTTGCTTCTTCAAAAGTGGCAAACCAATATCTAAATTAATAATCACAGGAAAAGATTAATTTTTATATAGTGCCCACCTTGTATTAATTTTTTTTTCTAAAATGGTAAGAACACTACAAATTGACTATAATTTTAATTTGTCTTAATTTTCTGTTGCATATATCCCAGTTATTTCTCAATATGCAATATACATAAAACCACTGCAGTGCCATAAGTTAAAAATTTGTTTCTCTAAACATCCCTAACTGGCAAATGAGAATAAGATGACACAAGAATGAAAAGAAACCTACCGAAATAATTTTTACACATTTTCTCTTCTTCAAAATATGATACAGTTTAAAGCAAAGGGAGTGTGTGTTTAAGATCAACTGTGTGAGAATTCTAGCCCTTAAACTGAAATTTAGGATAGAAATTTCCATCTCATTCACTGTTCTTCTTTCATTCTCAATTGATACTTGTTTTCAGAGTTCTTTGAATATAAACAGCAAAACATTTTCAGAAATATTCAAAACACCCATGTGGGAAAGCTGAAGGCTTGAAAATTAGCTCAGAGTTGTAAAGGGGGTTTTGTTTTCAGAGTTGAGGGAAATCACTGTCAAAAATGAAATGGAAGTTCCCATCTCTCAGCTCTTATTATCCTACTTGGTAGTCTGTATATTGGGAAAACTACCAATGAATCTTCACAGTAATATCAGAATAAAATAGTTTTTCTGACTCTGTTACCTAAAGCACACTTGGAAAGTCTTACCAAGTTTCTTGTTCAGGATTTTAGCTAATCTATTTTTATTATACGTACCCACTGAAGACCTTTCTTGTTTGTTTCTATGAGATACTATCTATGAGATACTGCATAAATCCATAAAAGTATTTACTTTGTCTTTAAGTCAGCAGACGGTGTTTTCTCGATTTATTAACAACAATAACAACAAAGAGTTTTGAAGTTCTACTTAAAAACTCACACATACTTGTAAAGATGCTGAGAATGGTGAAGCATCACCAGAATGTTAAAACTCACTTAATTTCAAAAAAACACATGGGAAAAGTCCCATCTAAAGAAAAAGATCTATAAAATCATGGCTGTTGATTATCAGCAACAAAATTTGTTGTTCACAGATTTTCCCCTCTCATAACTGTTCACTGACAAGCTCTACAAATTGAAGAAAATAAGGTGATTCTAAAGCTTATTATAACTAACTTGACAAGAAACCTGAAGTAAATACACAGTTAATGCTATTCAGCTAATGTCCTTAGCCCAAGTTATTTAAATATCTTCCACGAATCTTAACATTGTTTTTTTGTTTGTTTGTTTTTAGGTTTTTTTTTTTTTTTTTTGGTAATGATCCTAAAATAGAGACTAAGTTATCTCTGGAGATTTAGAGTGAGGACAAGAAGTTGAAGAAAACATTACTTTTAACTATAAATCTTGTTGAAATAGAGTGCAGTATGGGTTAAAATTAGTATTCATTGCAATGCACAGAACATAGTGTTTCCTTCTGTCCTCAATGTGGCCAAACTGGTGTGTGCTGCAGCCTTATCAATAAAAGGTACTAACTCCTTGATATGCCTCAGGATGTAATGGGATGATACATATAATGCAACTCTGAAATACAATGCAAAATTAACTTGATGCCAGAGGCACCAAGAAGCCATATTCATCCACTAGCCAGTCCTAAAGGAAAGTTCCACAGATAATAGAACACCTCCTCAGGAATCATGCCAATCCCTTCCTAGAAAAAAAAAAAAAAATCAAAGCAGTTGAAATCTCAAGAGGATTTACTGAACAATCAAGTGCCTGTGTGGCTATTCCCTCAGTGGGAAATTATTCTGCTAAAATAAATTAGAAGATCCCCCACACCCCCCTTTTTTTTTGAAGGGAGGAGAAAAAGATGCTGTGTCAGTTGAAAGAAGCTGCCAGACTTGGAGGTTTCACCAGCAAGCAGACGTAGGGTGAGGACACACACATCCTGATGTGAAGGAAGCCAAATGACAGCAGGAACTTCACTAGTTATTAGATCTGAGGCATCAGATAAAACAGCGGTCATTAAATAAATTATAATAAGGACTATGCTTTTCAAAGGGGAATATTTTTCAGTTACAGGGAAATAATAATGGAGCATCTGATTTCAGTAAAATGTGTGGCATTTTAGGATTAAATTGCATAACTAAAAATATCTCTGGTTATGTTCCAAAGAAGTAACTCAGTGCTTGTAACCCTTTATTCCACCATTAACACAGTTCTTTCCCCCAAAACCAGGGGGAAAAAAACAGGTACAAAAGGGTGGGGTGAATATAGATGAGGAAGAATTTAGCTAAATTCTTCACTAAAAGGAAAGGACAGCATTGGCAGTCTAGTCTGCCTCTTCAAATTTGTGATTGTTCTCTGTCCTCCGATGCACATTATAGTTACAATGTAAAGTGTGGGAAATGGTGATAAATCCTGCAAGTAAATGGATTTTCCAGACAGTCTAAATTTTGGAAACTCTTGGAAGGATGCTTATAATATATACTTTGTTCTTTGGGCATTTTAGTAAGTCTCTGCTGCAGATATTTAGTCATTCAACAAATACTTACTTAGCACCTGGTATCAGATACCAGGCTAGGCACTGAGGATACAGTAATGTTCAGAACAAAGTCCCTGCATACTGCTTGGTGAAATTAGCCAACCCGAAAGGGCTACATTTTATATGATTACACCTGTTTAACTTTGTGAAAAAGGAGAAACTATAGAGAAAGTAAAAAGTTCAACAGCTGTTGGAGAGGAGGCTGGAATGGGCAGAGGAGATGAACAGCTGAAGCACAGGGGATTTTTTTAGGGCACTGAAGTTATTGTGTATGCAATGGTGCACACATGACATTAGGTGTTTTTCAAAAGCCATAGGACTGCATAATAAAAAGAATGAACTCCAGGGGGATGGGGTTGTGACTCAGTGGTAGAGCACTTGCCTAGCATGGGTGAGGAACTGGGTTCAATCCCCAGCACCACATAAAAATAAACAAATAAAATAAAGGTATTGTGTCCACCTACAATCATAAAAAAAAAAAAAAGATGAACTACAAAGTATGCACTTTCGTTAATGTGTCAATTAATGTGATTAATTATAACAAATGTACCATATTAATGCAAGATATCAACAGAGGAAACACTATCTGGACCAGGGCTTATAGGGAAATCCTCATACTTAATCACATTTTGTGTAAATCTGGAATTGTTCGAGAAAAATAAATTACACACACATGCACGCACACACTCCAAGACTTTGGCTTGAGCTTCAGAATGAACAGAGTTGCCATTTAAAGACCTGGGGAAATGTAAGGAGCAAATGTAAGGGCAAATCAAGACTTCTTTTTGGACATGCTGATTTGAGATGCCGTTTTCACTGCAGTGGAGACAGCAAATAGGCTTTAAATAGAGGGGTCTGAAGTTCATAGGGGAGGCTGAAGTGGAGATTAAAATTTGGGAGTCATCAGTATTTTGAAATACTGATAAAATACAAAGAAACCCAAAACTGTGAAAACAAATGAGGCTACTTAGGGAGTGAGTATAATTCTTTATGGCTTAGAAGACTGAGCCATATAGCACTTAACCAGCAAACAAAAACGTTCTGGAGAAGTGAAGAAATGGCAAGTGATGGAGTTACTTAACCTTCTCAAGTCCCCGAGTGATATTCTTGCACTAACAGTTGGTTATTTCCTATATCCTAACAGATGTATAATTGATATCCATCACAGAAAATAGAAACAAGCATTACAATTCCTAATATCTTACTCAAATTTTTCCCTCCTTTGTTTCAAGAGTGTTTCCTTGTAGTAGCAAAACTCTGCATCTAATTTTCTCTTACTTTTGAATGAATAGGTCTTCCAATTCCTTAATTCTTACTAGGTTCTTCTCCAAATATGGCTTCTCAGAAGTAGGGTTATTTTTAAAATATTCTTTCTCTTTCTTTCCCTCTTCTCCTCCCCTCCTCTATCATTCCCATCTCTCACTTCACATACTTTCTCTCTCACAGACATCACACTGCTTTGCAAACATACATGCACAATCCAGGGCTTTCTCACCAGCTGCTGGCAATTCCTCCATCTGCCACTACTCATGCCCAGTCATAATGAACAATTTGCAATTTGCAGGCTTTCTCAGCCCTCAGAACTTTGCCTAGAAGGTATTACTTCTGCCAGGAACATCCATCCCTCTTCTGTATTATATGTCTGTGCATAATTAAACAACTTCTCCTCTAGCAAGTCTTCCCAGACTCACCTAAATCCCATACCACTAGTAGAGGTTCAGTCTTCTACCTCTGCAGCCCTCCTCAGTGCCTTGGATGTATCTCTCATTACATTTATCCCCTGGACATAAATGTCTATCCATCTTGGCTCTAGACTGTCATAATCTCACGGGAAAATCTGGGATATTTTGTACTCTTAAACCCAGGTATCTAATAATAAATGAGTAACTTAGAAAAATAATAGGACAATCTACAATTTACCGTTTATCCCCTCCCCAAACCAAAACACGCTTCTGTTTTGCCACTAGTCTACAATTATATTCATATTCATTTATGAGTATATGTTAAAGCTTAAATTAAAAGTGTAAGCATAGACATTTAGATCATTTTTACTAAGGGTATATCATTTTAGAGTAAGAACAATAAATAAAATTTTAATTTTCCCCACATAGTTCAGGGTTTATAATATTGATTCTTTTCCTTCTTCCCATAAAATACTAATGCAATAGATTTAAAAAAATAATTGGTCAATTTATATTATCTAGGTGACTACATGATATATTACTGGGATAATGTAAACGGCTAATAAAATATTTTCAAAAGTAATCATGTCCTTGAAAGAAAAATTACTATTGACAGGTCTTTAAAAACTATATTAGGAGAAATTAATTCTGTCAAAACAGAAGGGACAGTTCACTTAACTCAATGTAGGAAGAAAAAGGAGTGCATTCCTTTGAAAACAACACTGTGGCAAGTAGGTATGATCCAAAAATCAAGCATCAGATTAAGAAAATCAGAGGCTAGGAATCCTAACTTTGACTGCAGGACTCATTTCTTATGTTTATTGAATTGTTTTCATTTCTCCTTAGGAATAACTTTAACTGAACAAAAATTTTGTCCAAAAGAGTAAATGGCAAAATTTCTTAGACCTTTACTTTATGACAGCTGAACTAGCAGATGAGCAATTTAGTACATGGAATTTGAAGTGTTTTCATAATTTCTAGAGTAACATTCAGACTTGAAAGAGATGCCAGGAAAGAACATACTGTAGGATTGTTTGTCCTCACTAGGGAAATATTTTATAATTAAGTTGTAGTTAACTAACAAATGACAGAGTTTGGTCAGGTTTTACAAACAATAGATTCTAAAGCTTGGGAACACCAATAAAGGAGATGACGATCAAGCATTATACGCTCTTTGTAAATAATATGAAACTACCTCCAGCAAACTGCCAACTCCTCTGGCTCTCTGGTTTTATATTTTTCCAGTTTCCCCATTTTTTATGGTGTTTTTGGGGGACTAGGGATTGAACCCAGGAACACATTACTACTGAACCACATCCCCAACACCTTTTTTTTGGACCCAATACCTTTATTTTATTTATTTATTTTTACGTGGTGCTGAGGATCACATACTAGGCAAGTGCTCTGCCACTGAGCTACAGCCCCAACTCCCCCAGCTTCTCTATTAATAAAAATATGATTAAAGTTTCTCAGGAATGCAGAGCATTAAAAAAAACCCAAAACATTCCATGTTCAAGCGGTTAAGCAGCAAAGCCTAAATAGTATTTTATAACTGGGTATTGTGTAGTATATGGCAAGTAATTTTTTTCTAATAGTAAATATCAAAGTTGGAAAATTACTTCTTTATTTATTTTATTTTATTTTTTTTGGAGGGGTTGTACCAGAGATTCAACTTAGGGCCACATCCCCAGCCCTATTTTGTATTTTATTTAAGACAGGGTCTCACTGAGTTGCTGAGGCTGGCTTTGAACTCACAATCCTTCTGTCTCAACCTCCCAAGCTGCTGGGTTTACACCACTGCACCCAGCAGCAAGTTACTTCTTAATATAAAATTAATATTCCTGACACAATGTAATCCATTCAAATTCTAACAGGCTTTCTTGATTGAGAATCAAAAGGGGAAGGTAGCATTAAAAGGTCCTGAGAACAATATATACTAGCCAAACCCCACTTTATCATAAGAGATGAGATTACTTTTGTGATGAAGGAAAGAGCTATGCCAGGTACATGGAAGGGGTTCTGGGATGGCTGGAAAAGTTCTTGCTCCTCACTTGATCATAGTTACAATGGTTAGAGTATCTGCTTTATGATAACTCTTTAATCCATATATTTGTATTGTGTGGTTTTCTGAATCTGGTTTTATTTTACAATAAAATATTTTTTAAATGCCAATAAAGTAGGAAGAATTCTAATAGCTAAGAAACAGCTTTTTATATGTAAAATTATGATAAAACAAATGGCTTGTATACCTTGGATGAAATATGACTATATTCAAATTAAGAAGTTTTTCATTAATAAACACCCCAAAAACAATGAAGGATGAAGTTAAAAACTGGAAAACACAGCCAACAAAACATACTGTCAAGAATGTTTAAAGAACTCATACAAATTAATGAGAAAACTACAAACAATCCAATAGGCAAAGAATATGCACAGACATTTAAGAGAGGAAATAACTACATCAAGAAATGTTCAATATTACTAGTAAACAGAAAAATGCAAATTAAGACATTCAGATAATCCATTCAACTGGCAAAAACTTATGTGACAATACCAAATGCTGAAGACAATAAGATTCCAAAGGATTTTGTTTACATTGGTAAAAAGTAATGAGGCAACCACTTTGGAAGTAGTTTGCAATTATCTCCTAAAGACGAACATCAGTAGCACTCTATCATCAGAAGAGCAGACGTAAAAACTGTAGTACAATAACACAATGGAAAGTTATCTAGTAGTCCAACAAAATGCACAATGGATTAATTTTAGAAACACAGTATTAAGTGTGTAAGATGAGCCTCAAAAAATTACATACTTTTTTATAAAATTAAAAACATCTAGGGCTGGGGTTGTGGCTCAGAGCCAGAGCACTTGCCTAGTATGCGTGAGGCACTGGGTTTGATGCTCAGCACCATACAAATAAAATAAAGATATTGTGTCCACCTATAACTAAAAAATAAACATTAAAAAAAAAATTCTCCTTATTGAACATAGGATTCAGGATAACTTATCTTAGGTCAGTAGAAGTAGGAAAGAAGAGATCCATAAGATCTAATGTCAGTCATTGTTAAGAATACAGCTTTTTTTGGGTGACCGGTTTGGAGATTCTTGTTACAGTATCAGTAACTAATTAAGTAAATAAATAAAAAACAATCAAGAACTAATAATGAGAGTATATCATGAAATAAATATATATGTAATTCAGTTCTGTGCAGCTAAGATTTTTTTATAAAGGCCCCACCAGCTTTCTTTGATTTCAACTTGCATGTTGATCACACTCGTCACCACTTCCTACGGTAAGTATGATTTGTATCATATGATGCATCTTACATATCTCTTGTTTTCTGCAAAGGTCTTGCCTCCTTACCAAGAATATAAATATTTCCCACTTCCTTTGATTTCTGTTATAATAAGACCAAAACCACCTGCTCACCTTTGATGGCTGAGGGAAGCAGAGATGGGTGTAGGCAACACAGTCTGTAACCCTTCCCCTTCTATCTCAGTACCAACCAGGCAGATGAGCTGAAGTTCAGGTAATCCCACACAATTTACTTCATACCAACTTTTACCTGAAAGAATATCATTGAATGCACAACAATGTTTGTCAAAAACAAAAGATGAAAATTCCAAACTTCTACCTAATCCTCAGCTGAGTATACAATACTCATAATACTACCTCTCTCTCTATTTTCCACTCTTTTCTGTTACCTAGTTATTCCCAGTGTAAATGAATAAACCATTACAAAGTTAACTGGCAAAATTCATAGCAATCATGGGGCTGGGGTTGTGGCTCAGTGGTACAGCGCTTGCCTCAAGTGTGCAAGGCACTGGGTTCGATTCTCAGTACCACATATAAATAAAAAATAAAGGTCCATCAACAACTAAAATAACTAAAATAAAATTTTAAAAAGTTCACAGCAATCATAAACGATATATTATTATATATCAACAATGCTATATCCCAAACCAACTCCCCAAGCCCCCACCACAACTCCAATAACCAAGAAATATAAACAAACAACTTACTCTCCATGAGGTCCAGGTAAACCAAGAATGCTATATAAACTTGAGAGGCATCTCCAATATTTAATTCCATCATTTCTAAATACTGAAAATCAAAATATAATTGTCAAATAGAGAAGGAAAAATCTCTTAATATTTTCTTTCAATCAAAACATATTCACAACACACACAAACACACACACTCTTATATAACTGTCTTCTAGATTTAGTGGGCATTAAAAGGCAATATAAGATCTGATCTATCTAAAGAATCTGTAATTGTTAGATTAAACATATACATACGGTGTTCTCTCCAGTATTCACAAGAGATTGGTTTCAGGACCTTCCCCTACGACCTAACCCCACAGATTCTAAAATTCAAGATGCTCAAGTCCTTTATATAAAATGTATATAACTGATGCACATCCTCCTGTATACTTTAAATTAGATTACTTATAATATATAATACAATGTAAATACCATGTAAATAGTTGTTATACTTTATTGTTTAGGTAATAATGATAAGATAAATAGTCTGTACATGTTCACTACAGATGCATTTTTTTTTCCAAATACTTCCACTCTGAGGTTGGTTGAACCTGAGGATGCAGACAAAAATATGGAAGGTTGACTCTACTTAAAACTCTTAGGCAAATAACAATATGTGAGTGATTAAAACCATGTGAGTAGAATAAAAAAAAAAAAAAAAACATGGTAGAGGAGCTCTACTCCGGGATTGGTTGGTGAATATTTCATGATATAAATGGGACACAAGTTAAGTCCTAGGGGACATGTATAATTTTAATAAACAGAGAAGCAGAGATAGTATGGGAGATCACCACACATATTCAAGAAAGAAATCTGCCTGAGTAGAGAAAACTTCAATAGGATTTTTGTTGGGACATGTTAGTGGAGACTCTGTTTCCCTGGCTTCTTACTTGCATGTGGAAAGAATCTGCTAGAACACCACTCCTAGCCTCTCCACCCTTTCTCTCTCAAGAGTAGGGAATTATCTAATTACTGAATTTTAAAGAAGCAAAATTCTGCTTCTTTCAGAATTGCTAGTGGGCAAAAGAACATTTTTTAGGGACTTAACCCTGCAGGAGAAGCTGGAAATTATCAATACATATTAGGGACCAGGTATATAAGCAGACTAATGTAAGGTAAGACAAAAGGAGACGCCACATGCAAGCATATGTGAAGTTACCTTCTCCCATCTGCTTCATGATAAATATACAGGTATAGGAGAAGAAGGGTGTTGAGCTGTCTGCCCCAAACATCAAATGTGTTTGAAAGTGACACTGAAAATGTGATTTGGGGAGAGGTTGCAAGATATTTGTGGCCAAGCCAAAAGTGTGAATTTTATCCATAAACAAACACTGAGGATTTCTAAGAAGGAGAATAATATAATAAAAGGAGTGTATGCCCAAGGATGATGAACATGATAACATTTTACTGGATTCACTGAAGTCATTTTATTAAGTAATTTTCAAACTGAATTTTTTAAAAGGCAGAACTGTAAACACACTCATTATTATTACTTTTTTAAAAATCAGTTTACTCCTTCAAGTAGAAAAATCAAAAGAAAGATTTGATGATCAGGGTCTATATAGTTATTAGCTTCAAAGAGAAAAAAATCCGCAAATATGAAAATTGTCTGAAAGCAACATCAAATCCAGATTTTAAAAAAAAAAACTGTTACATTAAATACTTATATAGTGCTTTCTACATGCTAATGCTTTACAAAAAATTACTAACACTACGAGATAAGTACCAATATGCCAGCTTTTTAGGTAAAGAAACTGAGGCATAATGAAATTAAGCAAAGAAACTTTGACATAATAAGATCAAGCAACTCAGACCAAGGTGGGGACAGAACTAAGATTCCCACTGAGGGGGTCTGCATTTGAGTTCATGCTCCTAACCACTATGCTGCTCTCCTTGCTATTGTTTTTCTTTTTATGGCACTGAGCAACATTTCCATGTTACTGTTTCTTTCCTGGGAGGCTGAAAAGAGATAGAGACAGAAGACAAATTCGGGCAAGATAAAAAAAAAAAAAAATCACTCTTTTCAGACTTCTATCTTCAAATTTTTCGTTTTCTTGACTGTTTCCAGACAATTATCTGTGAATTACAGCTTTCAAACAGAAGAGAGCCAGTCTACTGTACTAGTTCAGTCCCTAAGATTCCTACAAAATTCACATATCCATTCACTGTCTATTCAGGAATTGGGACAATACTGGTATAAGGCAGCAATTCCCCAAGCAGAAGCAAGATAGGTGCTATCTTTATCTTCATTGCTGCTAATCAAGAGTGAGTAGCTCCGCCTTGAGCAAGAACTTCCTCAAAGTTTTCCAAGAAATCTAAAAAATTGGGAATTGGCAGCTGTGCGGAATCAAGGTGCACACCCCGGGTCCGAGGCTAAGTGTAAACGTGACTGCCTAAACGTTATCACTGGGGGTCCTAGATCTCATCCACGGCCCACACGCCGACTTGCACGGTCCCTGGGAACCAGCTAAGCCACGAAAGACGCTCTCTCTGGATAGCAAAACGGACAAGAGAGGAGTGCTTATGAGGGTCTCCAGACTGGGAAGGGAGGGGTCCCATATATGGTCCAGTTTAAGAATGGCTTGGTGCGGGGGTGGGGTTGCTAGGAGAGGTGTCAGCCAGGGTTCTACTCATTTAAACAACAAACCATCCTTCGCGCGGACGGTGCGCTTCGGTCCCGCTCGCTAGGCCAGCCGGCCTACTAGAACTCGAGCGCCGCCCGAGAGTTCCGCCTGCCTCAGGGACCGGAACTGGCGCCCTGCTCCTCTCGCGCCTCCTAACCTTCGGGTGGGTGCTCATCCAGGCGTCCGCCGGAGTCCACTTGTGAACGCCGCCGCCATCGCGAACGCCGCCCGAGTCCAGACCACTACAGCCTGGGGTCGGCTCAGAATCGCCACTCTCCTCCATGCCCGCCCGCGCGGCGCTCCCGTGGTGCACCACGACCCGGGCCCGACCAGAAGCAGGGGGGCGCGCGTCAGGGTTCCGCCTCCCACCCACCTCCCCCAGCGCCTGCTCAGAGGGATCAGATGCCGGAAAGTTGGGTCGGTCACTCCCTCTGACCAGGTAGCTAGCACCTGCGCGATCGCACTTTTAATCTGGGCTAATGTAGCGTGAAGGAGGTTCGAGAGTACCCTGAGCCCAGAAGCCCTTAACCCTTCTTCAGCCTGTGCACTTTGTAGCTCTCTGGAAAAAGTGGGGGACACTTAAATCCTCTTTGCGTTCTCCTTTCCTGGGAGGAGGCGGGGGCTCATTCAATGTCCTGGTCATAGAAATTTAAGCAGAGCCGTAAGTTTAGGGCAGACATACCTTTCAAGGTAAGAAGCACAGTTGTTTATGGATGGTCAGAAGTCAGCATAAGCACGTGACCTGGAGGCCAAGGAGGAGCAGTTTCTACCAGCAGTGAGGACATTATAAACATCTTTATGGATTTACCGAATGACATAGGGGGACCTTTGGAGGCTCCTGTCACGTCTTGGCAGGATCACTCTAATGTGTTGAGAATGGAGTGTAGCAGGCAAGAATAGAAGCAGGGAGTAGTTAGGAGGTGATCACATTAACCAGGACAAGAAAGGATTAACAAAAAGTCCTCGGCAGGATAGAACTTCTACTTCCAAACATGATAGACTAAGAAGCTGCTGCTGAAAGTGACACATAAGGATTTTAATGTGACTCTTGTAAGTACCCTCAATGAAGTAAAGCAAAACATGTTTTCAGCAGATGAAAGAGGAACAAAATCTCAGCGGAGGGGCGGGGGGAGGGACTTTTAAAAATCAAATGGACTTTCTATAAATAAAGAAGATAGTTTCAGAAATTTTAAAAGTTGCCTGGCGCAGTGGCTTAGGCCTGTGATATCCCAGCGGCTCAGAAAGCTGAGGCAGGAAGATCGCGATTTCAAAACCATCCTCAGTAATTTAGCGAGGCCTACGCAATTCAGCGAGATCCTGTTTCTAAATACAATATTAAAAAAAGACTGAGGATGTGGCTCAGTGGTAAGTGCCCTTGGGTTCAAAAGGAAAGGAAATTACAGAGGAAGAAGTAAGTACACTTGACAGTAGAGCAATAAGAAATCATCCGAGGCAATAAATAAATAAATAAACCCAAACAGAACCTTGGTTTTTAAAAATGAACAAAGACTCAGAGCCTTGCTAACATGATATTAAACAATTCAGTATACATTTTCTCAGCAAGAGAAAAAAAAAATGAGGCAGAACAAAAATTGAAGAAATAATGGCCAAGATTTTCCCAAATTTGATATGACAAAAATTTGCCAGTACAAGATGCTAAATGAACACCAATTAAAATAAATACTGTTCCAAACTGTTGAAAGTCAAAGAAAAGAAGAAAACCTTGAATCTATCAAAAGAATCATACCACAATACCTACAAGGAGAGGCCACAGATGAGATTCATAAATTGCCCTAGAATATGTTGCATTTGAATGAAATCATTAACCTTTGCCACATAAAGCAGCTCCTAAATCCCAAAGAAGCAAACAGCACTGACATTGGTAGGCTTATTGAAGCACTCAACACTGACACTAATTCAAGTAATTGGAAGTGAATAAATCTCTCTGGTCCCTAAAGATCTAAATCAGTTGACATGATGGTATTTATAGAAGCATTAAGAGCATTTTGTTGCTAATCTGAGTACAGGGGAAATTTTATAAATCAGTAATGAGATCTAATGGAATCAGATCCTGTGTGAATAAGGCTCAGACATCTTCAAGAAAAGATTTCCAGCTTAAGTTTAAAATGAAAAGGGGCTGGGGTTTGGGGAGAGGCAGAAGGATAAAGAAAGAACCATAAACTGAAAAAGCAACAAATAAGTGCCATCCTTTGGCAAATAGACTAAGTACTATTGCTTAGGAAAAAACATGATATATTCAAGTATTCAAAAATATCAAATACTTCTGACTTCTAATATCATTGTCTATTTAAAGAGTTGAAGAATGAAATTGGAGTGTCCCTTGGCTTCCAGATTAAGCAATGAAAGAATTTAAATAGGTCTTGCTGATTGGAAATGGCTATAAATGGACACAAAGGATTTGGAGACACTTAGACAACCAGGTGTTTTAAGTACAGAATCAAGATGGCTATTGTTTCACTCTAGAGTGAAATCTGTCCTAGAATATGTTGCATTTGAATGAACAGGGTAAAATTTCAGCTTCTGATAGAAGGAGGGAATTCTTTTGTAAATGCTTCAGTAGTTCACTCTATTAGAGAAGCAAAGTGGTTAGAAAAAAAGCTAGGTAAGTAACAACAAATAAAGTTCCCTCCAGAGTATACTGCATTTAATCAAATTCTGTGTAATCTGGCACTTGCTATACTGATTTCCCAATTTGATATCCTGAGTCAGACCATTTTATTCCTACAAAAAAATCTATAGTGTCTAGGCAGAGACATATTAATTCAGTTAGAGTCTCAAGAGGAAAAGAAAACATTGAATTATGGTGCAGACCTTTAATGTGTTTTTTTAAAAGGAACAAGAAGAAAAAGTTTTTTCACAATATAGTATAAGACAATGATCTCAAGCTGAAAAATGTAGGCTAGCATTCTAGATGAGCTTTTCATTCATTAGCTGTTCATATATATCTTCCTGTTTCTAACACAAACCATGCAATTTCCCACTCTGTTTCAAGAATGGCTGAGATATTAATTCTTCTAATTAAATATTTAGAAAGCTATAATATTTTGCTATTCATATGCATGCGCATATGTGAGGAGTCTCCATCATGCAGAAAAAAATTTAGAATAATCCAGATGCTATTCTTCATTCCCCATAAATTTAAGAGTGCAATCTATTCCCATTTACAAAATCAAGATATAGTATATTTATTTACTTATTTATTTATTTGTACTGGGGATTGGACTCAGGGTCACTTAACCACTCAAACACATCCCCAGTCCTATTTTGTATTTTTTTTAAGAGATAGGGTCTCACTGAGTTGCTTAGTGCCTCACTGTTGCTGAGGCTGGCTCTGAACTCTCCATCCTCCTATCTCAGCCTCCTAAGCCACTGGGATTACAGGCATGTGCACCGCACCCAGCTAATTATTTCATTTTTAAAGAGCTGCTTACACTTTGAACAAAGCAACTACAAAAACTTAGAAGTTGTATTTCATATTTGCTTTGCAGATGTGAAAAAGCATTAAAAGCAATTCTTTGTTCAAAAAAATCCCAACTCTGTCTCTAGCTGTTTATTCAATAAATGCTATCAACCTACCTTACTGCAGACAGAACAGAAACCCACACTGAAAATTAGCAAATTGAAAATACCATATTAAAATTACTCCAAAATCTTAATAGTGGTTCTGGTGGGGTAGTGGATTATGGGAGATTTTCCTTCCTTCTTTCTTTCCAATCCTTTCTCTCTCTGCCCTCCCCCATCTTTCTTTTTTTTTCCATTTCCAACATTAAAAAAAATTATTTAGTAAAGTAGATTTTTTAACAAATTATTGAATTTTAAAGACTTTGGCCTAGAAAGACAAATCCAGCCCTCCATATTCATGTTAAATTATCTCTGGGCTGGGGTTGCGGCTCAGTGGTGAGAGTGCTTGCCTAGCATGTGTGAGGCACTGGGTTTGATTCTCAGCACCACATATAAATAAGTAAATTAAATAAAGGCTCATCAACAACTAATAAAAATATATTTTTAAAAATATATCTGACATTTAACTTTGTTTTAAATGCCCCTTCCTGCTCCTTTCAAGTCCTCCCTCCTCTTTCCATCTCTTCCTTCCGCTTTTTTCCTTCATTTCTTCCCTCCACCTTTCCTTTCTTCCTTCCTTGTCCAAATCCTCCAGTACAAGATTGAGCAGAAGTGATGAGACCTGACATTCCTGTTGTTCCTGATCTTAAGGGCAACACTTTCTGTCTTTCACCATTAAGTCTGATGTTAGCCGTAGGCTTCTTGCAGATGTCCTTTTCAGATTAAAAATGGTCCCTTGTAATCCTGTGAATATGAGGATTCCAGTGAGGATTGAATGTTGGGTTTGTAAAATGCTTTTTATGCTTCTCTTGAGATAATCATGCTATTTTTCATTTCAAGTTTATCAGTATGGTAAATTGTGTTGATTGATTTTTTCCAATTATTTTATTGTGATTAAATACATATAATGAAATTTATTTCTTGACCAATTTTAAACGTACAGCTCAATAGTGTTAATATATTCATATATTGTGCAGCTATCACCAATATCTGTCTCTAAAATGCTTTTCATTTTGTAAAACTGAAACTTCATATTTCCTAAATAGTGACTCCTTGTGTCCCCTACCCTGGTCCCTAGCAACCACCGGTCTAATTTCTCTATGATTTGTCCTATTCTTCGTTCCACATGTAAGTGGAATCTTACAGTATTTGTCTTTTTGTGACAGGCTTATTTCACTTAGGCTAATGCCCAGATTGACATGTTATAGCTTACATCACAATTTCCTTCTATATATAATATTTCATTGTAGGCATATAGACAATTTGCTTATTCATTCAGTAGTCATTGGGTACTTGAGTGGCTTCTACCTTTTAACTATTCTGAATAATGCTGCCATGAACACAGGTGTACAAATATCTCTTTGAGACTCTGATTTCAATTCTTTTGGTTATATGCTTGGGAGGGAAATTGGAGTTGTTGGATCATATGGTTAATTCTATTTTTAATTTCTTGAGAAACTGTCATGCTATTTTCCACAGCAGCTGTAGCTTATTGCTACCACCAGTGCACAAGGGTTCTGGTTTTTCTACATCCTCTCCAACGCTTGTTATTTCCTATTTTTTGGTAGTAGCTATCCTAATGGGTGTTAATGTGAGTTTCAGTTTGCATTTCCCTAAAGATTACTAATGTTGAGAAACTTTATGTGCTAACAGTCTTTTATATATCGTCTTTGGCGAAAGATGTATTCCAACTCTTTGCCCATTTTAAGAAATGATTACATATTAAATTATATAAAACCATATGATCTTCCAGCTTTCATTCTACTTCCCATGCTACCCTCTAGCCATGCTCCATAACTTCAGTGCAGTTTCTCAAACATGCTGTGCTGTTTCATTCCTTGATTGTGCAGTTCTACTTACTTGGAATTCAACCTCTGTCGCCCTTTCTGCCCATTGTCCTTTCCCTAAGATACTCTCATTTTCCATGGACAAAACTTTGAGACAGTTTAACTTGAGCTCTTTGCAACTCAGTAACTGCTCTTCCTCCCTCATTGCCTTTCCCTTTCTAGGACCCAGAATCCTCAAACCCACACACCAGATATCTATAGAGCTTGCTTTGTCATCAAAATGTTCCATGCTCCAAGTAGCGATCCCATTCGGCCAATCTCTGCCATCAAAGCTTCTTATAGTACCTTTCAGTTTAGGTGTTAAGATTATGAAGTCTGATGTGATCATTTTGCAAATGTAGGAATGACAGAAGATATTGCCTATGATAGTGCCTATTTCTCAAGTGTTTTATGTTAAAATTGGCATATTTGTCAGTTCAAGTGGATTTTACATTGTAGGATTTTAGGCTGGATAAGATGGGGAATAAAACTAGTCAGGTAGTGAAAAGAAGATAGAAACAAACAGAAGAAACAAACCTGGATGATTCCGCCTCAAGATTCTGTCTGCCAAGTGCTGCCCAGCAGGACTCTATGGAGGCCAGGGACCTGTTCTCCCCCCCCCTTTTTTTTTCCAGGAGGGAATTCAAATGCACAACACCCAAGTGAGAGACACTAAGTAATTTTATAAATGTCTGTTGAATGAAAAAATGAGGCAAGTCTTCACTTTTTTTTTTACATAGGGAGAAATTAATTTTCAGAGAGGTCTTCAACTCCCCAAGGTCACAAAGAAAATAAGTGACACAAATGAGATGGAAATTCAATTCAAGCATCTATTGCTCTTTCTAGCATGTCACAGCTGCCACAAAGGCAGCTTGCCTGCTGGAGCCACTGAAACCTTGAAAAGTTTTCCTGCAAGAATCCCTCTACCCACCTCAGAGGCTTTGCTCCTGCCACTACTAGGCTAAGGGTGACAGTCAATGAGGCTTTATTGTCCCCAAAGGAAGCCCACTGTGGTGGAAGAGTGTGAGGAGGGGTTATGAGAGAAAGCATGTACTTCCAACTTCACGTGGGGACTGTTGGGGCAGTCCAGGGGCAGTGGGGACAAAGACAGGTGTGCAGAACCCTGACTTCCCATCCCATCAGTTTCCATGGAGAGGACATCATAAGCAATGGATATTTTAAAAATACAATTGGCTTTCATTTTAATTAGGTTTTATAAATTAAATATCTTAGAGCATTGGTTCTATGAGAGCAAAAAATCCAAGATCCACATGACTGGTTTCTAAAGAATTTATGGAACAACTCTGTGAGTAAATTGGGGACCCAACTTTTCCTAAGCTTTTCCTCCTCCTTTCCCACCCCACCCCGCTCCTATATTTAAAATGATCTTCTACTTTTAACACACCCTGCTGTGCCCTTAATATTCTCAGTGACTACATTAGCACACTAAGTTAGCTAAAAGTTTTAAATAGTTGTTTTGCAATTTATATAACTAGGAAAAGTTTGATTTCATCTACAGACCAGACTATGATTCCTCCAGGAGAACTCTGTGGAGTTGATTTCATTATAATATCAGAAATGGCCATAGGGCCCAGCACAAGTAGGACTTTAGGTGTTTCATCCATTGAAACAATGAGCTAGATAAGCTGTGGACTTCAGGTAGCTGAAGGAAAATAAGACAGAAATGTGGTCTCCTGGCTTTAATCTCCCTCTGTTAGCAGTACAGTGAACAGATGATGAATATTAAACCAAGTGTCTCTAAGGCATGGGAATCCTAGTCTTGAACATCTCATGACATATGCTAAAAAGAGAAAAGAAAGAAGATACAACAAAATGGAAATTATCTCTGTGAAACACGTCTTCTAGTCCACCATCACCACCACCACCGCCCTCCCCCCCACACTGTAGAAGTGACCAGGCCTTCCTCTCTCCCTCTGATGTAGCTGGTACAAAGTTCTGTTGTGACAATTCCAAGAAATATTTAACTCAAGTTTCTCTACAAGACTGTGAGTCCCTTAAGAACAGCACAGTTCCCATAGGATGGTGGAGGCAAGCAATGTCTTTAGGCTGTTAGATGTAAGAGTAGGAATATTAGACATGAGGGAAGGGCAGGAGGCATAGATTTGGAAAATGAAATCACCGCAGGAGAACCCAAGGAACAGAGGATCAGCACATGGGAAAACGGTACACAAGGAAGGGGCTTGCGGACAACTAGGATCAGAAGAAATCATGAAGAAGAGATTATGTAAGAGAGGTCAGAGAAAGTGAAAATCAAAGAGAAGTCACTGAATTTGCCAACACTGAAGTCATCTGTGGGCTCTGCCAGAACAGTCTCAGTAGAGAGAGCTGGAGCCACATTGCCTGTGGCAAGAGAGCTGAGAGATGAGGAAGTTGGAAAGGATGGCAAACCTCTTTTTCAAGGAGATGGCCAAAGGGTTTTTTGGGGTTTTGTTTTTTTAAGTAAGAGAGAGCACTGACTCAGGGTTTTAGGTTGAGAGAAAAGAATTGGTGGAATGGCACCAGTTGAGGATTCAGTGGACAGTGGAGATAAATGAAGGTGAAAAACCATGGTAAAAAGGGAACAGAGGTTATAGATGACCCTGGAGAGAATAGGAACCTGCAAGTAAGGAGTGCACCAAGGATGCTGGTTAAGGGAGAGTGTTAAGGGAGTTGGATGGAGGAAGCCATGGTCTTCCAAGGAACTGAGCAGGTCAAAGGAGAGTGACCAAGGCTTAAGAGCTGAGAGGGTTGACACAAAAATACATAGGCCAAGGGACAGAGCCAAGGACTAGTGGGATCCTCCACATTTGGTTAAAGGAGTTCAAACCAAAAGAAGGAACTTCACATTCCATACTCACTTCCCTGAGCTACCTTCAAGAGTAAATATCTTTCCTGAGTGTATCCAAGCAATTTCATTTGATGTGCTGATTGGATTTTCCCTGTTACTGTGGGTTAGTTTGGGCCATTATGAAGAAAGAAAGAAAGAAAGGAAGGAAGGAAGGAAGGAAGGAAGGAAGGAAGGAAGGAAGGAAGGAAGGAAGGAAGGAAGGACAGTTTGCCAGAACAGTCTCAGGAGAGAGAGAGAGAGAGAGAGAGAGAGAGAGAGAGAGAGAGAGAGAGAGAGAAAGAAAGAGAGAGAGAGGAAGGAAGGAAGGAAGGAAGGAAACAACTAAATCGCATCTTTCACACCCATCCTCACTTGGAGCGGGGCTTCAGAACAATGTCCTGTAAAGAGTTTACTTTTATTTCCAGGGGTCTCCCCGGACTCTAAAATTCTCCACGTCTTCAAGTTTGGTGTTATTGGGTGTTTACTCAGTCAAGAATAAATTTCAGAAGAAGTCGAGTGTCTTAAGGAAATGCAAACATTCTGCCTTTGCGGTAGTTTAAAAATTGTTCATCATAGTCGTGAAAAGTTGGGGTGACTTTCCATTTCAGAATTCGACTCATTTGTCAATAGGTGCATTATGAAAAACTGGATACATTGCATCACTGTGAAGGACTTCAGACTGCGGTTTGCAGAAGCAGAATAAATTTTCTTGGGGTTGTACCGTTATGTGTACACACACACACACACACACACACACACGCCCATTGGCAGACACAGCCACACCTCGCAGCTTGGGGAAAGCCACAGACCTCATCTGTACCGACTGAGCCTGCACTAGAGGAAGTTTCCGCAGGACTCCGGACAAACAGACTCACGGCCACGACTGTCTGCGAGCTAAGCCACAGGCGACCGCTGGCGGGCAGGTACGCGGTGCGCACCGGCGTCAGGGCCTGGGTGGCGGCAGCGGGAGCGGGAGGTCCTGGGAGCTGCAGCAGTCGGTGCCAGCGCGCGCGCCGGCTGTCCTGGGCCAGCCGCATCCCCCGGCCGCCGCTGGCAGCCTCCTCGCCCCGCGAGAGCCGCCGCCGCCCCTCCCGGCGGCCTCTGGCGCCCTCGGGCAGCCGGGCTCCGCTCTCGCGGTAGGACCTGCCCGCCGCCGGCCCCAGTCCGAAACATGGCTGCGCGCCCCGCCGCCACCCTCGCTTGGTCGCTGCTGCTCCTGTCCTTGGCCCTGCTCCGCGGCGGCTGCCGGGCGCGCTTTGCTGCGGAGCCGGACTCGGCGGATGATGAAGAAGAGCCGCTGGTTTTCCCCGAGTCGCCCCTGCAGAAACCCACGGTGCTCGTGGCCATCCTCGCCCGCAACGCTGCGCACACGCTGCCTCACTTCCTAGGCTGCCTGGAGCGGCTGGATTACCCCAAGAGCAGGATGGCCATATGGTGAGCGGCAAGGGCCACGGGCGGTCGCGGCGGGAGGCGGGAGCGGCTGTCGAGCAGGGACAGCGCCCCACGCTCGGGCGAGGGCACGCGGGACGCCTGGCGCGCACACCCTTCGCTGTCTGTGCGGGTCCTTGGGATCGCGAGGTGGCGCTGAGGAAGGGCGCGCAGGTCTGTGTGCTCTGGGGATGCTAGGGATCTAGGGATAACCGGCTTGCTGGAGAGAATATGGGTGATGTACCATCAGGGTGGCCTCGTCCCCATCACTTCTTCCGGCACAGGGGAATTTGGGGAGACCCCTCAGGAAGACTTTCAACTCCCTCCCTTTCAGTTCTCAGAAGTTTTCTTTATACCCCTAACCCTGGATGAGGGGATAGAGTGCTCGTCGCGGTCCCTCCAGACAGGAGCTATGGAACATAACTTCAGCTGACAAGGGGGTTCCGCACTGGCTGGGGTGGCATACAGTGCGCCGCTCTCACTTCTTGATACAGGGTTCCTGCTGCCACTTAAGAAGCTAGGAAAGTACTTCTGGTTCTCCTCGGGGATCGGGGTGGGTTGGGGACCTGACTCAGGGATGAAGATTAGGAGTGCCCTGCGAAGTCTTCCCAACCACACCGCGTTGGTCCGGGTCTTCTTCAAGCGCTTCAGGCTGTACCTGTTTGTGCGTCTTCCTGGGGCGCAGTACCCACCGCAATAGATGCAAACCGCGCAGAGTACCCTCGGGGTACTGCCTCCTGGAACGCGACGGAGCCGCCTTCGGGAAGAGAAACAACCAAATTTTGTCTCCATATGAAACACCCCTGGTCCTTGCGTTTGTTGTGGGGAGAGACAGGGGATGAGTAGGAGTAACTGCCTAATCCACCTGTAGAACTCAGTCGGGTTTCCAGCCTTTTATAAACCCCATTATCAGACAGCAAGAAGTTAGCCAGGCAAGCTCTAAGGGGCCGGTGGAGAAGGAAGTGGACCCTGGCAAGAGCAGACCTGCGGTCAGATATGCAGACAAGACTCAGGTCCCTGAGGTTGCCAGAGCCTAGGTCACTCTGGTGAGGTTTTAATTCTGTGTCCCTAAAAGGATCTGACCTCAAAAAAGACATATGCCTAAAGCAGCAGTGGGCAGGAAAGGAGGAGAAAGGCAGGCAGCAGCTGAAATTGGCAACCTGATGTAGGTACCTGGTAGGAGAGGTGCAGAGGTGCGAAAGCAAACAAGTGCCACAGTACAGCATTGTGCTGCACACTGCGTTACTATATGCCTGCTATACGTGACCGCCTCCACGGAGAAGGGCACATTATGTGGAAAGCGGGAGCGCTGGTCCAGCCAGGCTTTAAAGCAGAAGGATTTTTTTTTAACCATCTCCACACCAAAAGAATTTTAAAATGTCAGTTCTTTTACTGCATTTTTGGGTTTTTTTGTTTGTTTGTTTGGTTGGTTTTTGTTTTTGTTTTGCAAAAGAGATGCTTTACAGTATGCTCTTGGGTTTTAAAACCTTACAGTATTTATTACAGTTAGTAGAAAGGCGGGTACCAGACACAGGTGTGCCACCCAATTTACAGATGTTTCCTCTTTTATCACACAGCAAATTTTAAAGAAGAATACTGTGATCTTTACTGTATAAAAGAAGAAACTAGGACTTGCATTAGTTCAATAATTCACTTTAGGTTACAGGATTAATAAATGCCAGAAATGAAATTTGACTCTGAGTTTATCTCTAAAGACTGCCCTAAAGAAGTAGGAGTGGAGGGGAGATGATGCAAGCAAAACTTATGCAAACCTATGAATTACAAAGGAGGAGGCCTAAGTTGTTTGACACTAGCTTCATATGTACTTGGGGGCAGGTTGTATAGAATCCATAGGCATCGGTCTTCACATACGTGAAATGAGGAAATATGAACAAACGACTTCAAAAATTTTATCTGGCTCTTGCACTGCATAGATTTTATAATGTGATTGGAATCAACTAGGGGTGAATGTATACCCTAAATTCCCTGGGTGGTCCAGGCTGTATGACATTGGTTCTGTTTACATGGGTGTTATTCCTATTCCATGTAGAAAAGCTCTGGGGATTTTTTTTTTTTCCCTTACCCTCATTAATGGTGCTTGTCATTGTAGCCAGTGTTCAAAAGTTGAGGAAGAAGCCCGAGGCCTGGGTAATGCAATCCCTGCATTAGTCACCATAGACTTCTTTGAAAACTCTTGGTTCTTAGAAACCCTTTATAATTTGGCAACAAAAGTGCCAGTTTATAAATAGTAAAGTACTTTCATCAACTATGTCTGAAAAAAAATGTTGAACAAAATGTGGCTCCTTACAAACAAATATGGCCCCTTTTACTGGGCAATGTAAGGTGATCTGAATGATATTTAAGCATTTTGGGAGAACCAAGGGTTTTTAAATCAGACTAGAGCACTTGTGTTGTCATGGAGGCCCTCAAGAGGAGTTGATACTTAGTTTGAATTAAGTTTTTAAAGAATGAATAGAAATCAGCTAAGACATGGAAAAGAAGGAACATTCCAGAAAGAGGGAACAAGATGCAAATCAGCACCTGGCCATTAACCAGAGCTTCCACTGGGGAATTGAAGCTGGTGGCAGGTCTAATTACTGTGAGTCTCCAAACTCATTGTATTCCACCATAGGCTGTCTCTGAAATGCTGATGTCTAGACTGCACTAGAAGAATATTTGGCTGGCAAGGTTAATTCCATGTATTCCAACATAAGGGCAGATAATGCCTCCATTTAAGATGCTACAGCTTTAAGGGGCTTCTACCAGATGCCTGCCTCTAGTTTCTTAAACCCAAGATCTATTCAACATTCTGAGATGCCAAACTGACTTTCTTAAAACCAAGATCTATTCAGTGTTCTGAGATGCCAAGCTGACTATCCATTCTGCAAAGCCAGCACATGCCAATGTCAAAAATAGCTGTGAGCTACAGAGAACTTTACAAACAAAACACTGCTGAGCACAGAGACTGGGTGCCCGCTTCCCCTGCATCTTATCCTGGCAACTCACTCTGTGCAGATCACTCTTCCCATTCATCTCCTTACCCCTACCAGGGGCTGGAGCAACATCTGATAAGACTCCTTCCCTAGATCATTGAGAGTCAAGACTTCCTCATAGAAGTGTCATTGAGGGGGGGCCTGGTTCATGGATCATGTTCAGACTTCCCTGAGATTATTTTTTCCCTTACCTAAACTAGATCACATATGCATTGTACATACAAGTGAGATGAGCACCTAGAAATGGATCTGAAAGATTCTGCTGTTGGAGAGTGAGTGCAGCTGTCTCAGCACTGTTTTGGGGGATTAGGTTGAATAAAGAACAGTTTATATTTTTTATAGATACTTTGTATCAGCAAAAAATAATTTTTTACATTGACTTGTCAATCTCAAAACCCACCAAACTCTTTGTTTTCCTTCAAAGATCACAATCCTGTGATGAGGAACTAAGGAAGGTGTTCCTTGTGCGAGAATTAAAACATGCACTGAGTTCAGGGGACTCACCACTGTGCTGAGATAAAGAGAACAGCAAGTCACTATGACATATGGCAGTGTACTTCAGTGGCTTCTCTTTAATTCAGTGGAGCCATGAAGAAGTGGCCTTAGAGGAAAGGCTGACCTCATCCGTCTTCCCAAAGCTATGATTTAGGGGAGCAAGGCCACGTACCATAACAGTGAAAAATGGAGCAGGGCACAAGGAAAAAGTTGGCCCAAAGGAGACACCAGTCTTGTCATTCAGAGAGGCAGCTCTTGCTGAGGGGAGACAGTCAATTCACAGAGAGAGCTGTCACAAAGCAGTAACTGCCAAGTAATCACAGAATGATTTGGGCATTTCACTTGGTCAAGTTTTGAAAAGCATTGTACTAAATTGGGGACCATCTTATGGATTTTTAAGTCAAGTGATGAGATTCTGCTGACATGAACATAAACAATGATGAGCTTCTACTTGTTCTGGTTCACCGGTCCTGACATTTTGCACACACTCTCTGCATTGTTTAAGGATTATCTTGAATTTACCTCCACCTTTGAACGCCCAAACAATAGCAGTCTGGTGAATGTTGAACTAGGCACACTCATAGAAGCAAGCATGTTTATAAAATGCTCCATACTACTATTAATAATGGGTTTTAGCACCAGAGGTTAAGAATGATGTCATGTTTTATCATCACAATCTTGATATTAAATGTCGTATATTATCCCTATGAAGACAAGTTTCAGTTTATGGCTGAAAAAGTACAATGACTCTTTCTTTTTCCCCCACCTGATAGCTTAGAATGGAGGAGGGGATGTGTACACCTAGAGTCACCAGGGCTCAAATGTGATGTGCTATCAGAGCACAGTGGTGAACCTCTAAGAAGCAACTTCATCACCCAAACATGGCTCCTAATAACAAGTACCCCAAAGAGTTATGGTAACAAGTGAACGAGATTATGAGTGTACCCTGCCTTTTTTTTTCATTTTTTAAATTTTTATTTATTTATTTTTATGTGGTGCTGAGGATTGAACCTAGAACCTCATGCATGAGAGGCAAGTGCTGTACCACTGAGCTACAACCCCAGCCCTGTACCCTGTCTTTTATATCATTGTTACTAAATAAAATGAGGGTTGCTCTTTCCTATCTATCTTTTCTGTTTTGTTTCATCTCCTTTACCTTTCTCTTTCAAAATGAAGTTTTTTTTAAAAAAAAGCTAACTGAACTGCATTAATATGTACAATTTGTATGTTAATAAAAGATAAAATATAAAGAACATTGAAAAGGAAGTCCATCTATTTTCTTCCTTCCAACAAATAATTCTCAGCATAATGAAAGGTAACATTTATGGAGGCCCTATTTGTTATGGTAAATTATTCACTCCTAACACTAGGTCAGAAAGTCATTCTCTCTCCCTTTACACAAGAGGAAACTGAGGCACAAAGAATGTAAATAACTTGCCCAAGGTCACAAGGCGAGTGCATGGGGGAGTCAGGTTGTGACCCAGGCAGCTAATGCCATAGACTAAATACAGATGGTCTGTTGAAGATCAAGAAAGGATTAATTAGTCCTAGTTTTTGCTTCTGTCCGTTGACCCAACTTGGAAAGATAAGAGCGGCAGTGTTCTTTCGAATGAGAACTGTCACTTCTGCTTGAATGACGGGAGGGACTCACTGGTTCCTTTCTGCTGTCTTGATCATTTTGTCACTTAGCTCAGGCACTTTCTAGTTACTGAACTCTGCTCTATTTTAGTAGATTTCATAGGAACGCATAAGTATAGGGGTTGACATAAATTCGGTCACTGGCTGTGGTCACTGCTATAAAGCAACAGAAAGAAATTTCTCAAGTCTTGTTAGAGGCAAATGATTAAAGCACTTTTCATAACTATATCAGCTACCTTATGGGTTCACATTAGTCAGTTTTTCAGCTTTTTAAGTTAGTGGCCTTGGATTTGCTTGTGCCTAAAGTTAACTTTTCTTTTTCACAATGATTGGAGAAAAACATCACTTTTTTTCCAACCTCTAATTTCAGTTGGAATTCAGAATGATAAATTTACTTTGGGTAAAAACTGAAGCAACTAATAAATGTCACTGCTCCTATTGCTTCCATTATGATAAATTGCCTTCAGAATTAGAAAGGGCACTTAAATTGCCCTTGTTCTATTTCATGGAGTTCCATGGATGGGGAATCCAAAGCATGGGGAAGTTAAAGGATTTCTCCTACATAATGTTAGCATAAATAACAATTTCTGGATTTTAAATCCTTTGCGGCTGTTTTAATGTTGCCTATTTTTATAACAAATATGCCTCCTGGTTTAAAGACCATGGAAGTTATTCTAAGCTGAGTTTGGTTTTACAGATTTGACTTGAGATCCTTTATCCAAGTGATTCTACCATGAAATTTCTTTGTGACTCCAGGTTCATAAACGTGCTTCTTGTGGTACTCTTGCTGGGCTGTCTCTGGTGGTTGTAGGAATGAACAATGGAAGCTTTGTAACTAGGAATGCTGCTGCTTGTGCCTTGGTCATTTTTCCAACACTTAAATGCGCACATGGGTTGTATCACTGTGTGGCACTGTCTCCAAGTCTGGGGCACAGTATAGTAGGGCCATTATAAGGCTTTATGTAGGAACTATAGTAGGACAATTATAAGGCTTGTTTCTACATATGTCTTAACAAAACAATTATTCCTAAATGTGTTCCTTATGTTCCTTATGAACACATTTCACTGTATGTGTTTAATCATAGTTATTATTCATCAGGGGTTTAAAAATGTGTGCATTGTATATGTCTTGACATTTTTATTCTCAAAACAGTGACTTGTTCATTAAATTACTCTTATGTTGCTAACATCTCAGAAGTTGTTGAATTTTTAAAAAATTAAGCCCCTTAAAGCCCATGTAGATTTTTTAGAAAGTAGTTTAATAATTTTCTCTCCTGACTTCACTTTTTAAATTGAAAAGCAACTTCCCATTATAACACATGCCCCCAAACAAACAAACAACAACAATAACAACAACAACAACAAAACCTCAAATAGCATGATGAGAATATGATAAAAGTAAATCTCCTTCAACTCCATGCCACCTGCCAGAGGTGACCAGTGATAACAGTGACTTGTGTATTCTAGAAACTGTCTATGTGTGTACATATATCCTTTTCATTTTGACCCAGATATGATGTTTGATGTATCCTTTTCTGCACAGAGTGATATTTTAAAATCCATCTCTCTGTACCAGACCTTTCGATGCTGCCAGCCCTCTACACTCACACCCCAGGTGCTAGTGAGAGCCAGCGTCATATAACCCTTGCTGTAGATAGTTACTCTAAAGGCCTCTCTGATGACACCCAGGCTGCTCTATTGTCCTTATCTCTCTGGCCTTTAGAAAAACGTGACCATAGCTCCTATTTTGAAGTTCCTTTTTGATAAGGTATAAATTCAGAAAGTGCATATATCAAAAATGTATAACTTGATAACTTTTCACAAACAAAATGGGCCTGTGAAACCACTACCTTACCTTGCCAGGCCTGCTTTCATACATGGCAATGTTGTTGGGGCTGAGTAGTCACTGTTCCCTGGACTTTGTCCAGGCAGCCAGGTCCCCATCAGGCCCACAGTGAGTGTGCTTGCATTTAGCTCCGGATCTCTTTTTGACTTGGCCTACCTGACCCCTGTTGGCATTTTGATGGTGACCCTTGCTTCTTCCTTGGGTGGCTCAAGAAGCCGTAGGACCTAAGTAGTTACCACATTTAAAACCAGCAGACTTAGCAAACTGCCCTCTAGTGACCTAAGGGGTAAAAGGATCAGGATTATATCACTTTCCCTCTGCTCTCCATTTCTATGATAGGAAAGCTACATGCTAATGTTCATAAAAGTTTAAAAAGGAAACATGTTATAAGGCTTGTTATAGGTAATAATTGAAAAGCCATGCAGAGTGTACACAGAGTGGTTATGAATAATCCACTGAGATGTGTGAAAACCCAGCATTTGTGATTGGTGACTAAGTTGGCAGCTGAGTCTGTTGCATGAATTCAACTTTAGATTCAGTGGGAGGGCATTTCTTTTTCTTCTCAAGAGCACCATATGTACAGAAATCCTTTCAGACTAAGTCTTTGAATAATAGCTTCGTGACATCTTATTAAGGCTGAATTTATGGTTTTGTAAGAAGTTTTTATTTAATTGAAGCAATTATTATTATTATTTTAGTTTGTTTCACAAATTCAGCAAGCTGAGGTCTAGCCCCTGCCTTGTTGAGACTTTCCCCCACTGCAAAAATAATGCAAAATAACCCTGTTATGGTTCAGACACTAGGTGTCCCCCTAAAAGCTCACGTGTTAGTGCAGGAATGTTCAGAGATGAAATGAGTACATTATGAGAGCTGTAACCTCATCAGTGGGTTAATGTATTTGACAGATAAATAACTTGAATGGAGGCTCCTCACTCGCTCTCTCTGCCCCTCGGCCACTTTGAGCTGAGCATCTTTCTTTTTCCACACCCTTCCACTATGATGCTCCACCTCCCCTCAGGCCCAGAGCAACGGAGTAAGCAGACCATGGACTGCACCTCTGAAACCGAGAGCCCAAAATAAACTTTTTTCCCCTCTAAATTGTTCATATGAGATATTTTAGTCACAGCAATGAAAAACTGCCCTGCCCTCCCAGTGTTTTCTGACTAATGTTTGAAGATCTTTAAGAAGAGGTGCATTTCACAAACCTGAATAAAAACATTAATAATGATACTGGGCTGTACAACCCCAAGAATATTCTAGAAGCCTGAGTCTGGGGACAGGCTTTTCCTGGTGAGCATTTTCATAAGTGCCTGGTTTTAGTGGCACATTGGCAGTATTAGAATAGTTCATTTCCATTCAGGTTGAATCACTTCGAGGTCTATTAAGGGATGTGTACTGGGCTACAAAGAGGAGGTGTCTTAAATGGAACTTTCCCAATTTTGGCTGCCAGCTCAAGAAAGCCATGAAGGTAGCCCAGAGTGTATACAGTAGAGTAAAAGGGCTCTTTCTAACCTCTTTCCTTTCTGAGAGTGATTGTATGTGTTTTGAAGGAGGGAGGGCAGTGGATGAGAGCGAACCGCTTATTTTCACAGGTGACCGATGTGACTCTAAGAAAGGAGAGTCAATGGATGTGCATTGGTTGATGTCCTCCCTGAGAGCAACGATCAGTGAGAAATGGCTGCTTTTCAGGGTCTTGGGAAAGGCAGAATTTTCTAGACGTTAACAATGAAACTTAAATTCCTGGGATATCTGTGAAAAAATAAAAGAAGCGTTTGTGGACCTTTGGGGCCCTGGCATTCCTTACACGGAGTCCCTTGCTGGACTCATAGACAGCTTTTCAGTTTTCTTGGTTGCCAGCCAGCCTCGTAATCCTGTCCAAGCTGCACACACCACAGTGATTATGGCCTGGACCTGCCAAGATAGTGGAAAGTTGCTGCCAAGTGGAGTCAGGGTTTTTCATGTCATCACCGCACCATTGAACCTCTAGCTCCTCTGCAGCTCCCACACGGCTGCCTTCCCTCTGCGAGACGCAGGTTGGGAAGGAGAGTGTTCAGTCAGTCAGGCCATGTCTTGTGTTGCAGATGGGTTTTGTGGACTCGGCATGGAGGTCTTGAAGCAGCCAGCTTACTAGCATATTTTAGTAAATTCCAGGTCTCCTCTCTGCCCTTCCTCAATCTCATTAGACTTTAAAATTTAATAGGCATATTTATATTTATTCTAGAATTTTCTATGCAGTGAGGTAAACTATAGACTTCTAAACAGATGAATTAAAAATGTAATAAAGTAGGGGCTGGGGTTTTAGCTCAGTGACATTAACAATGAGGTCCTGTGTTCAATCCTCAGCACCACATAAAAAATAAATAAATAAAAAAAGATATTGTCTCCATCTACAACTAAAAAATATTTTAAATGTAATAAACATCAAGGAAATAGAAAAACAAGCACAAACCAAATACAAAATTAGTAGAAGGAAGGAAACAATAAAAAAATCAAAGCAGAAATAAATGAAATTGAGACTAAAAACAATATAAAAAACAACAAAACAAAAAGCTTATTCTTCAAAATGGTCAACAAAATGGATTAACACTTAACTAGACTAAGAGAAAGAGAAAGAAATTCTAGCAATGAAATCAGAGATGAAAAGGGAGAGATTACCACTTGCACCCAGAAATACAAAAGGGCATTAGCTATTATTATGAGAAACTATATGCCAACAAATTTGATAGCCTAGAAGAAATGGGCAAATTCCTAGACACATACACTATCCCAACACTGAATCATGAATAGAAAACCTGAACAGATCAATAATGAGTAACAAAATTGAATGAATCAGTAATAATAATAAAAAACCCTTCTATCAAAGAAAAACCCAGGTCCAGATGGTTTCACTATTGAATTCTTAAGGAAAATGGAAGAATTAATATCAGTTCTCCTCTTTCTTCTATTTATTTATAGTTTTTTTGTGTGTGTAATTGGTGACTTACAGACATATATAAAAGTGAGATTCATTATGTTATATCCATTTTTATACATAGGAAAGTTTGTTCTGTGTAGTTTTGATTTGCATTTCCCTAATTGCTAGCAATGATGGACGGGTTTTTTCATATATTTGATGGCCATTTGTATTTCTTCTTTTGCTAAGTGTCTATCTATTTTATTTTCCCATTTATTAATTGGGTTGTTTTGTGGTGCTAAGTTTTTTGAGTTCTTTATATATTCTGGATATTAATCCTCTGTCAGAAGAGTATAAAGCAAAGATTTTCTCCCATTCTGTAGGTTCTCTCAGATTCTTTTTAAATTTTAATTTGTTATATATGACAGCAGAATGCATTACAATTCATATTACACATATAGAGCACAATTTTTCATATCTCTGTACACAAAGTAGAGACACACCATTGGTGTCTTCATCCACGAACTTAGGGTAAAGCTGTCCATTCACATTCTTCATTAATTCCTTTGTTGTGAAAAAGCTTTTTAATTCATTAATTAATTCTTGACTCTAGTGACCTACTCTCTCTAACTCCTAAAGTGGTAGAGACCACTTCCCACTAATCAAGTCAATTATTCCTAAATGGATTAATTGACTGATGAGGTTGAGAGCCCTCATGATCCACACGACCCAAAGTTATTCACAGATTCAGGGCAATCCCTATCAAAATACCAATGACATTTTTCACAGAAGTAGAAAAAGCAATTCTGAAATTTATATAGAATCATGAAAAACCCCAAATAGCCAAAGTTCTCTTAAGGAAAAAAAAATAAAAAATACAAAGCAGGAGGCATTACATTACTTGACTTCAAAACCTACTACAAAGCCATAGCAATCAAAACAGTACTCAGGACAATATAACAGAAGAGAGAGGCTAGAAGTAAACCTCTATAGTCAACTGATTTTCAACGATGGTGCTTGCATTGGAGAAAGGACAATCTTTTCAATAAATGGTGCTGGGAAAATTGGATATCAACTGCAGAACAAAGAAATGAGATCCTATCTCTCGCCAGCTGCAAAAATCAGCTCAAATCTGTTAAAGACTTAAATGATCAATCTAGAACTATGAAACTACTGGAAGAAAAAAAGTAGGAAATGCTTCCTTCAGAATGTTAGAATGGGAAAGAAGTTTTTGGAAAAGATCCTAAAAATATAGGAAACAAAAACAAAATAGACAAATGGGATTACATCAAACTGAAAACCTTCTGCACAGCAAAGTAAACAATTATCTGCCCAGAGAGACAACCTACAAAATGGGGAGAAAATATTTGTAAACTATACATCTGGCAAGGGGTTGATGTCCAGAATATATAAGGAATGCCAAAAACTCAATAACAAGAAAAACAAAAGAAACAAAGAAACAAAACAAAACAAACAAACAAAAACACCAAATAACCTGATTTTAAAATGGGCAATAGATCTAAATAGACACTTCTCAAAAAATATATACAGGGGGCTGAGGATATAGCTCAGTTGGTAAAGTGCTTGTCTCGCATGCACAAGGCCCTGGGCTCAATCCCCTGTAATACATACACACACACACACACACACACATACACACACACACACACGACCAATAAGTGCATTAAAAAAATGCTCAACATCCCTAATCATTAGGGAAATGCAAATCAAAACAATAATGAAATATCATCTCACCCCAGTAATAATGGCTATTATCAAAAAAGACTAAACTACTAGAGAGGATGTGGAGAAAAGGGAACCCTCGCACACTGTTAGTGGGAATGTAAATCAGTACAGCCATTCTGGAAAACAGTGTGGAGGTTTCTCAAAGGTTAAAAATAGAAGTAACATGTGATCCAGCAATTCCACTACTGGTTATATATTCAAAGGAAATGAAATTAATATGTCAAAGATACCTCTGCCCTTTCATTTTCATTGTAGCCCTATAGCCCTCCAAACAACCTATGTGTCCATTGATTAATGAATGGATGAAGAAAGTATGGTACTTATTATGAACAATGTAATACTATTCAGCCATAAAGATAATGTAGTTCTGTCATTTGTGATAACATGAATAGAACTGGAAATCATTGTTGAGTGAAATAAGCCAGGCACAGAAAGACATACAGCATAATCTCATTCATATAGAATCTGAAGAAGCTGATCTTCTAGAAGTTGAGAGTAGAATGGTCATTACCAGAGGTGGGAAGTATAGTGGGGTGGGGGATGGTATGGGAAAATGTTCATCAATGAGTAAGCACTAAGTTACGTTAGACAGGAGTAAGGCACGGGGGTGACTATAGATAACAATACTGTACTATACACTTTCGAAAAGATGGAAGGAAGAATTTAGAAAGTTTTCACCATAAAGAAATAATAAACATTTAAGATAATAAATATTTTTACCTGATTTAAACATTACACAATATATAAATATATCAAAACATAACATGATGCTTCATTGTTATGTACAATTTTATGTTTTTATTTATCAGGTGACATAAATGTAAAAGTAAAACACGAGACGAAAAAATGTTATATGCATCCTTTCTCCCCCACCCCTGCCTCCTCCTCCTCCTCCTTCTTCTTTGCCATCACAGATGGTCTATGTCGATAAATACAGTAGTTGAGGTGGCCTAAAAGTGATTCATCTCCCGTGGTCTAGTTCATGGCCATGAGTGGGCCCTCACTCTTCCACTGACTTTGAACTTTTCAGGCTTTGCATAGTGTTTCCCAAATACTGTTTCAGAGGCCAGCTTATACGGCAGCGCCTGACCTGGCACATTTGTTAGGTACCTAGGTTTCTTCTGTTTTAGCCACATCCAATCAGATGGTCCATGGGTGGGGCCTGGGAATCTGTATCCTTAGCATGTACCCAAGTGATTTGGATGCCCCTCTGGTTTTGGGTGCTGCAAAAGAGAAGCTCCCAGAAGGCCCCAGTGAGGACCATCATGGAATGGCCAAAGACTGCGAGTGCATCTGAAGTCTAGGTCTAGGGTTTGGGATTTTCAGAGTTTGGAAAGTTGGCATACTTTCCAGATTCCAGATGCTCAAGCCATCAAAGAGGCTCAGGGTTTCTTCTTATTAAGAAAAGTAGTGAGTGGGGCTGGGGATGTGGCTCAAGCGGTAGCGCGCTCGCCTGGCGTGCGTGCGGCCCGGGTTCGATCCTCAGCACCACATACAAACAAAGATGTTGTGTCCGCTGAAAACTAAAAAATAAATATTAAAATTCTCTTTCTCTCTCTTTAAAAAAAAAAAAGAAAAGTAGTGAGGTACTGGATTCTATAGGAGAAGCTCAGCTGGGCGTACATCGTTGTGGTTTTTATTAGGTTAAGCCCTTATATTCTTTCTCTGTTCAAGAGTGGTGATTTAATTTTTTTTTGTCTTGTTTTTTTTTTTTAAAGGCAGTGCCCCAAACTGATTGCCCTTTGTATAAACCTCCTTACACTGGAGCTCAGTATAAAATGGCACTCTCTCAAACCCTTTTCTTTTCTCAGTATATCTTGCATATGGAGGTGATTAAACATTTAGTTTTATAGAAGAAAAAATATGTGTTGACGAATATTATTTATGCAGTGGAGGGAAATCCAATCAGTGCACATCCTTCACCTAATAGAATTCACCTGAGCCGCCTCAGTTCCCGTCTTCCCTATTCTTCATTTTTTGGTTGCTTAAATTTAATTTTCTTACCTTTTCTCATACCACTAAAAACTCCTCCACTCATTGGTGACAAATTCGAAGTCTATTAAATTAGCTTTTTATTGGTAGCTGACAGTTTAGGTGTGATTACATAATATTACTAAGTCCCTATGCCTGGTGCCTTCACTGGTTCTGAACTAAAATTGTTTTGGAAATTCACACTGTTCTGCTGTGAAAAGGATGGTTCTGAGCTTGTTGTTGGTACACAAAATACGTGCTGAGAAGTTAGCATAATGGCATTACTACAATTGCAAGTACAGCAGTCTCCTGTGGGGAGATCACAGCTCAGTTGTTCATCCTGTCGTCTTGGGTTCTTTTAGCTGTCAAAAGTCCCACAGTGGTTGGGTGCGGTATTGCATGCCCGTAATCCCAGTGGCTTGGGAGGCTGAGGCAGGAGGATCAAAGCCAGCCTCAGCAAAAAAGGAGGTTCTAAGTGAGACCTTGCCTCTAAATAAAATACAAATTAGGGCTGGGGATGAGGCTCAGTGGTTGAGTGCCCCTGAGTTCAATCCCTTGTATCAAAAAAAAAAAAGTTCCACAGTAGGTCTGGGGATGTAGCTCAGTGTTGAGCAAATTCCTAGTAAGCATGAGGCCCAGGATTCAATGCCCAGAAGAAAAAAGGAAAAGGGGGCTGGGTGGAGGAGGGGAAGGGAGGAGAGAGGGAGAGAGACAGGGAGAAGGAAGGAGGAAAGAAGGGAAAAGAATCCCACAACAAGATTCCCAAATTTATGGGTTTATTTTCTTTTTATTCCTTTTTCCTTCTTAAGATTGTGAGCTGCATTCTACAGTTTAGCATGTGCCACCAAGAAGACAGTAATTATTGGGGGATGGGAGAGGGAGGAGCCTGGTGCAGCCGGAGTTGTCCCCAGGACAGTTGCCTTTTGCCAAAAGCAGCCTTGTTCATTTCCCCCAGACACAGGGCTCATCATTTGTGTGTGTGTGTGTGTGTGTGACTTGCAAAAGGACTGGGGTGCATTGCTCATGCTAGGTCACTTGGTCTCTCTGGGCCTCCGTTTCCTCTCCTATAACATAAGAAAATGAGCTAGTATTGTGGTTCTCAAATGTACCACTGATTAGAGTCATTTGATGAGGTCTTTTAAAAAGACCAATGCCCGGGCCTCCCCCAGATCAATGAAGTCTGATTCTCTCAGGTGGAGCCAGGGCAACTGACATGTTTTGAAAATTTCATAGGGAGTTGCAATGTGTAGTCAGGCTTGAAAGC